>NC_041234.1:57349972-57411714 GCF_002837175.3 Physeter macrocephalus
TGGTACACTATTAGAAGTTGTGTATTTATAGAATTTGTCCATTTCTTCAAGGTTGTCCATTTTACTGGCATAGAGTTGCTTGTAGTAATCTCTCATAATCTTTTGTATTTCTGCAGTGTCATTTGTTACTTCTCCCTTTTCGTTTCTAATTCTACTGATTTGAGTCTTCTCCCTCTTTTTCTTCATGAGTCTGGCTAATGGTTTATCAATTTTGTTTATCTTCTCAAAGAACCAGCTTTTAGTTTTACTGATCCTTGCTCCCGTTTCCTTCATTTCTTTTTCATATATTCCTGATCTGATCTTTATGATTTCTTTCCTTCTGGTAACTTTGGGGATTTTTTGTTCTTCTTTCTCTAATTGCTTTAGGGGCAAGTTTGGGTTGTTTACTTGAAATGTTTCCTGTTTCTTAAGGTAGGATTGTATTGCTATAACATTCCCTCTTAGAACTTCTTTTGCTGCATCCCACAGGTTTTGGGTCGTCGTGTCTCCATTGTCGTTTTTTTCTAGGTATTATGTGATTTCCTCTGATTTCTTCAGTGATCACTTCTTTATTAAGTAGTGTATTGTTTAGCCTCCATGTGTTTGTATTTTTACATATCTTTTCCTGTAATTGATATCTAGTCTCATAGCGTTGTGTTCAGAAAAGATACTTGATACAATTTCAATTTTCTTAAATTTACCAAGGCTAGATTTGTGACCCAAGATATAACCTATACTGGAGAATGTTCCATGAGCACTTGAGAAAAATGTGTATTCTGTTGGTTTGGGATGGAATTTCCTGTAAAAATCAATTAAGTCCGTCTTTTTAAATATATCATTTAAAACTTGTGTTCCTTATTTATTTTCAGTATATATGATCTTTCCATTGTTGAAAGTGGGGTGTTAAAGTCCCCTACTATGATTGGGTTAGTGTCAATTTCCCCTTTTATGGCTGTTAGTATTTGCTGTATGTATTGAGGTGCTCCTATGTTGGGTGCATAAATATTTACAATTGTTATATCTTCTTCATGGAATGATCCCTTGATCATTATGTAGTGTCCTTCTTTGTCACTTGTAATAGACTTTATATTAAAGTCTATTTTTTCTGATATGAGAATTGCTACTCCAGCTTTTTTCTGATTTCCATTTCAATGGAATATCTTTTTCTATCCCCTCACTTTCAGTCTTATGTGTCCCTGGGTCTGAAATGGGTCACTTGTAGACAGCATATCTATGTGTCTTGTTTTTGTATCCATTCAGCCAGTCTGTGTCTTTGGGTGGGAGTGTTTAATCCATTTGCATTTAAGGTAATTATCGATATGTATATGCCTATTACCATTTACTTAATTGTTTTGTGTTTGTTATTGCAAGTCTTTTCCTTCTCTTGTATTTCTTGCCTAGAGAAGTTCCTTTATCATTTGTTGTAAAGCTGTTTTGGTGGGGCTGAACTCTCTCAGCTTTTGCTTTTCTGTAAAGGTTTTAATTTCTCCATCAAATCTGAATGAGATCCTTGCTTGGTAGAGTAATCTTGGTTGTAGTTTTTTCTCCTTCATGAAGTTAAAAATGTCCAGCCACTCCCTTATGGCTTGCAGAGTTTCTGCTGAAAGATCAGCTGTTAACCTTATGGGGATTCCATGGTGTGTTATTTGCTGTTTTTCCCTTGCTGCCTTTAATATGTTTTCTTTGTATTTAATTTTTGACAGTTTGATTAATATGTGTCTTGGCGTGTTTCTCCTTGGATTTATCCTGTATGGGACTTTCTGTGCTTCTTTTTCTTTATTCTGCTCTGCAGTGGTTATTTCCACTATTTTATCCTCCAGGTCACTTGTGTTTTCTTCTGGATCATTTATTCTGCTATTTATCCCATCTACAGTATTTTTAATTTCATTTATTGTGCTGTTCATCTTTGCTTGATTCCTGTTTAGTTCTTGTAGGTCCTTGTTAAATGTTTCCTGCATTTTGTCTATCCAATTTCCAAGATTTTGGATCACATTTACTATCATTATTCTGAATTCTTTTTTAGGTAGACTGCCTATTTTCATTTCAATTGTTAGGTCTGGTGGGTTTTTTCTTTGCTCCTTTATCTGCTGTGTGTTTTTCTGTCTTTTCATTTTGCTTATCTTACTGTGTTTGGGGAATCCTTTTCGCAGGCTGCAGGTTTGCAGTTCCCTTTGTTTTTGGTGTCTGTCCCCAGTGGCTAAGGTTGGTTCAGTAGGGTGAATAGGTTTCCTGGTTCAGGGGACTAGTGCCTGTGTTCTGGTGGATGAGGCTGGACTTTTCTTTCTGGTGGGTAGGTCCACGTCTGGGGGTGTGTTTTGGGGTGTTTGTAGCCCTACTATGATTTTAGGCAATCTCTCTGCTAATGGATGGTGCTGTGTTCCTGTCTTGCTAGTTGTTTGGCATAGGGTGTCAAACACTGTAGCTTGCTGGTCTTTGAGTGAAGTTGGGTCTTGGTGTTGAGATGGAGATCTCTGGGAGATTTAGGCCGTTTGACATGACATGGAGCTGGGAGGTCTCTTGTGGACCAGTGTCCTGAAGTTGGTTCTTCCACTTCAGGGGAGCAGCCATGATGCCTGGTTGGAGCACCAAGAGCCTTTAATCCACATGGCTCAGAATAAAAGGGGGAATAAATAGAAATAAATAAATAAATAATGAAAGAAAGAAAGAAGATAAAATAAAGTAGGATAAAATAAGTTAAAGTTATTAAAATAAAAAATAAAAAGTAATTATTAAGAAGAAAAATTTTTAAATGTATAAAAACAAACAAAAAACCCCCCAAAAAACTGGATGTTCAGAACCCTAGGAGAAATGGTGAAATCAAAGCTATACAGACAATATCTCACACCGAAGCATACACATACACATGAACAAAAAGATAAAAAGGGGAAAAAATAATATATCTTGCTCCCAACATCCACCTTCTCAATTTGGGATGATTTGTTGTCTATTCAGGTATTCCACAGATGCAGGGTACATCAAGTTGATTTTGGTGCTTTAACACACTGCTACTGAGGCTGCTGGGAGAGATTTCCCTTTCTCTTCTTTGTTCGCACAGCTCCTGGGGTTCAGCTTTGGATTTGGCCCCACCTCTATGTATAGGTTGCCTGAGGGCGTCTGCTCTTCACTCAGACAGGACGTGGTTAAAGGAGCAGCTGATTCGGGGGCTCTGGCTCAGTCAGGCTGGGGGGAGGGAGGGCTACGGATGCGGGGTGAGCCTGCAGCAGCAGAGGCTGTCAAAACGTTGCACCAGCCTGAGTCGCGCCATGTGTTCTCCTGGGGAAGTTGTCCCTGGATCATGGGACCCTGGCAGTGGCGTGCTGCACAGGCTCCTGGGAGGGGAGGTCGGGATAGTGACCTTTGCTCACACACAGGCTTCTTGGTGGCTGCAGCAGCGGCCTTAGTGTCTCATGCCCGTCTCTGGGGTCCACACTGATAGCCGCAGCCCGCGCCCGTTTCTGGAGCTCCTTTAAGCAGTGCACTTAATCCCCTCTCCTTGTGTATCAGGAAACAAAGAGGCAAGAAAAAGTCTCTTGTCCCTTTGGCAGCTCCAGACTCTTTCCTGGACTCACTCCTGGCTAGCTGTGGCGCAATAGCCCCCTTCAAGCTTTGTTCACGCAACCAAACCCAGTCCTCTCCCTGGTATCTGACCTCCTAAGTCCAAGCCTCAGCTCCCAGCCCCCACCCATCACGATGGGTGAGCAGACAAGACTCTCGGGCTGCTGAGTGCCAGTTGGCACTGATCCTCTGTGTGGGAATCTCTCCAATTTGCCCTCCGCACCCCTGTTACTGTGCTCTCCTCCATGGTTCTGAAGCGTCCCCCTCTGCCACCCACAGTCTCCGCCCGTGAAGGGGTTTCGAGTGTGTGGAAACCTTTCCTCCTTCACAGCTCCCTCCCACTGGTGCAGTTCCCATCCTTATTCTTTTGTCTCTGTTTTTTCTTTTTTCTTTTGCCCTACCCAGGTACGTGGGGAGTTTCTTGCCTTTTGGGAGGTCTGTGGTCTTCTGCCAGCATTCAATTGGTGTTCTATAGGAGCAGTTCCACGTGTAGATGTATTTCTTATGTATCTATGGGGCGGAAGTTGATCTCCGCATCTCACTCTTCTGCCATCTTCTCTCTTCTCCATTTCTTTTTCATTTATTCCTGATCTGATCTTTATGATTTCTTTCCTTCTGCTAACTTTGGAGTTTTCTTGCTCTTCTTTCTCTAATTGCTTTAGTTGTAAGTTTAGGTTATTTATTTGAGATAATTCTTGTTTCTTAATGTAGGATTGTATTTCTTTAAACTTCCCTTTTAGAACTGCTTTTGCTGCATCCCAGAGGTTTTGTGTCGTCATGTTTTCATTGTCATTTGTTTCTAGGTGTTTTTTTGTAATTTCCTCTTTGATTTCTTCAGTGATCTCTTGGTAATTAAGTAGTGTGTTGTTTAGCCTCCATGTGTTTGTATTTCTTACAGAATTTTTCCTGTAATTGATATCGTGTCTCATAACGTGGTGGTTGGAAAAGATACTTGATATGATTTCAATTTTCTTAAATTTACCAAGGGTTGATTTGTGCCCAAGATATGATCTATCCTGGAGAATGTTCCATGAGCACCTCAGAAGAAAGGGTATTCTGTTGTTTTTGGATGGAATGTCTATAAATTTCAATTAAGTCCATATTCTTAATTGTATCATTTAAAGCCTGTGTTTCCTTATTTATTTTCATTTTGGATGACCTCTCCATTGGTGAAGGTGGAGTGTTACAGTTCCCTACTATGATTGTGCTAGTGTTGATTTCCCCTTTTATGGCTGTTAGTATTTTTCTTATGTATTGAGGTGCTTATATGTTGTGTGCATAAATATTTAATATTGTTATGTATTCTTCTTGGATTGATCCCTTGATCATTATGTAGTGTCCTTATTTGCCTCTTGTAATAGTCTTTGTTTTAAAGTCTATTTTGTCTGATATGAGTTTTGCTACTCCAGCTTTCTTTTGATTTTCTTTTGCATGGGATATCTTTTTCCATCCCCTCACTTTCAGTCTGTATGTGTCCCGAGGTCTGAAGTGGGTCTCTTGTAGACAGTATATAAACGGATCTTGTTTTTGTATCCATTCAGGAATCTATGACTTTTGGTTGGAGGGTTGAATCCATTTACATTTAAGGTATTTATCGATATGTATGTTTCTATTACCATTTTCTTAATTGTTTTGGGTGTATTATTGTAGGTGTTTTCCTTCTCTTGTGTTTCCTGCCTAGAGAATTCCTTTAGCATTTGTTGTAAAACTGGTTTAGTGGTGCTGAATTCTCTTAGCTTTTGCTCATGTGTAAAGGTTTTAATTTCTCCGCCAAATCTGAATGAGATCCTTTCTGGGTATAGTAATCCTGGTTGTAGGTTTTTCTCTTTCATCACTTAAATATGTCCTGCCACTCCCTTCTGGCTTTCAGAGTTTCTGCTAAAAGATAAGCTGTTAACCTTATGGGGATTCCCTTATGCGTTATTTGTTGTTTTTCCCTTGCTGGTTTTAATATTTGTTCTATGTATTTAATTGTTGATAGTTTGATTAATATGTGTCTTGGCATGTGTGTCTTTGGATTTATCCTGTATGGGACTCTCCATGCTTCCTGGACTTTAACTATTTATTTTCCCATATAGGGAAATTTTAAACTATAATCTCTTCAAATATTTTCTCAGACCCTTTCTCTTTCTTTTCTTCTTCTGAGAACCCTATACTTCGTATGTTGGTGCATTTACTCTTGTCCCAGGGTCCCTGATACTGTCCTCAAGTCTTTTCATTGTTTTTTTCTTTATTCTGCTCTGCAGTAGTTATTTCCAGTATTTTATCTTCCAGGTCACTTATCCATTCTTCTGCCTCAGTTATTCTGCTATTGATCCCTTCTAGATAATTTTTAATTTCATTTATTGTGTTGTTCTGCACTGTTTGTTTGATCTTTAGTTCTTCTAGGTCCGTGTTAAATGTTTCTTATGTTTTCTCCATTCTATTTCCAAGATTTTCGATCAACTTTGCTATCAGTATTCTGAAATCTTTTTCAGGTAGACTGCCTATTTTCTCTTCATTTATTAGGTCTGGTGTGTCTTTGCCTTGCTCCTTCATCTGCTGTGAGTTTCTCTGTCTTCTCATTTTGCTTAACTTACTGTGTTTGTGGTCTCCTTTACGCAGGCTGCAGGTTCGTAGTTTCCATTGTTTTTGGTGTCTGTCCCAAGTGGCTTAGGTTGCTTCAGTGTGTTGTGTAGGTTTCCTGGTGGAGGGGATTAGTGCCTGTGTTCTGGTGGATGAGGCTGGATCTTTTCTTTCTGGTGGGCAGATCCACGTCTGGGGGTGTGTTTTGGGGTGTCTATGGCCTTATTATGATTTTAGGCAGCCTCTGTGCTAATGGATGGTGTTGTGCTCCTGTCTTGCTACTTGTTTGTCATAAGGTGTCCAGCACTGTAGCTTGCTGGTCATTGAGTGGAGCTGGATCTGGGAATTGAGATGGAGATCTGTGGGAGATTTTCACTATTTGATATTACATAGAGCTGGGAGGTTTCTCATGGACCAGTGTCCTGAACTTGGCTCTTCCACCTCAGAGGCACACCCCTGATGCATGGCTGGAGCACCATGAGCCTGTCCTCCACAAGGCTCAGAATAAAAGGTAGAAAAAAATGAAAGAAAGAAAGAAGGATATAAAATAAAATAAAATAAAGTAAAATATAATAATGTTTTAAAATAAAAATTAAAAAAATAATTAAGAAATCTTTTTTAAGTAATAAAACAACAACAACAACACACACACACACACACACACACACACACACACACACACACACACAAATGGACAGACAGAACCCTAGGACAAATGGTAAACGCAAAGCTATGTAGACAAAACCACACACAGAAGCATACACATACACACTCACAAAAAGAGAAATAGTGACATAAATATATATATATCATTGCTCCCAAAGTCCACGTCCTCAATTTGGGATGATTCATTGTCTATTCATGTATTCCACAGATGGAGGGTACATCAAGTTGATTGTGGAGATTTATTCCACTGCCCCGGAGGCTGCTGGGAGAGATTTCCCTTTCTAAAAAATAATTAAGAAATCTTTTTTAAGTAATAAAACAACAACAACAACACACACACACACACACACACACACACACACACACACACACACACACACAAATGGACAGACAGAACCCTAGGACAAATGGTAAAAGCAAAGCTATGTAGACAAAACCACACACAGAAGCATACACATACACACTCACAAAAAGAGAAATAGTGACATAAATATATATATATCATTGCTCCCAAAGTCCACGTCCTCAATTTGGGATGATTCATTGTCTATTCATGTATTCCACAGATGGAGGGTACATCAAGTTGATTGTGGAGATTTATTCCACTGCCCCGGAGGCTGCTGGGAGAGATTTCCCTTTCTCTTCTTTGTTCATACAGCTCCCGGGTTTCAGCTTTGGATTTGACCCCTCCTCTGCATGTAGGTCACCTGAGGGAGTCTGTTCTTCGTTCAGACTGGATGGGGTTAAAGAGCAGCTGATTCGGGGGCTCTGGCTCACTCATGCTGTGGGAGGGACGGGTATGGAGTGAGGGGCAAGCCTGTGGTGGCAGAGGCCATCGTGACATTGCACCAGCCTGAGGTGCACTGTGCGTTCTCCCGTGGAAGTTGTTCCTGGATCACAGGACCCTGGCAGTAGCAGGCTGCACAGGCTCCTGGGAGGGACAATTTATATAGTGACCTATGCTTGCACACAGCCTTCTTGGTGGCTGCAGCAGCAGCCTTAGGGTCTCATGCCCGTCTCTGGGGTCCTGGCTGATAGCCGCGGCTCATGCCTGTCTCTGGAGCTCCTTTAAGTGGCGCTCTTAATCCCCTCTCCTTGCATACCAGGAAACAAAGAGGCAAGAAAAAGTCTCTTGTCCCTTCGGCAGCTCCAGACTTTATCCTGGACTCCCTCCTGGCTAGCTGTGGCGCAGTAGCCCCCTTCAGGCTGTGTTCACGCAACCAACCCCTCTCCTCTCCCTGGTATCTGACCCCCTAAGTCCTAGCCTCAGCTCCCAGCCCCCACTGGTCCTGGCGGGTGAGCAGACAAGCCTCTCAGGCTGGTGAATGCTGGTCGGCACTGATCCTCTGTGTGGGAATCGCTCTGCTTTGCCTTCCGCACCCCTGTTGCTGCGCTCTCCTCCATGGCTTGAAGCTTCCCCCCTCTGCCACACACAGTCTCTGCCCATGAAGGGTTTTCCTAGTGTGTGGAAACCTTTCCTCCTTCACAGCTCCCTCCCACTGGTGCAGGTCCCATCCCTATTCTTTTGTCTCTGTTTTTCTTTATTCTTTTGCCCTACCCAGTTGCGTGGGAGGTATTTCTTGCCTTTTGGGAGGTCTGAGGTCTTCTGCCAGTGTTCAATAGGTGTTCTGTAAGAGTTGTTCCACATTTAGATGTATTTCTAATGTATTTTTTGGGAGGAAGGTGGTCTCCGGATCTTACTCTTCCGCCTTCTTGAAGGTCCTCTATTTTTTTACGAAGTAGCAAAGAACTTGGCTAAATTCTCTTTTAGTGTTTTGTGGAAAGTATAAAATGGTAAGTTATAACTTTGATCTTTAATTGAGGTGATTTCTTCTTTTTTTTTTCATTCTGTCATTGAAGCCATCTCTACCTATGCTTTATTTGTTGGTAGATTTTTAATTTTCCCATTGAATCATTTTATTGGCTATAGATCTTTTCAGATTTACTATTTCTTCATGATTCATTCTCGGTAATTGTCTACATTTATAAATTTGTTCATTTCATCTGTGTTAACCAAATTTGTTGGTATACCTTTGTTCATATTATTCTCTTATAATCTTTTATTTTTCTTTTCTGTAAATCAATAATGTCTCTTCTTTGATTTCTGATTTTAGTTATTTGAGTCTTCATTTTTTTCTTTAATGTAGCTCAACTTTTGTTAGTCTTATTGACCTTTTCAACATACCAACTCTTTGTTTGGTTTATTATTTATCTTTCCTATTTTGTTTATTTATAATTTATTTTTCCTTTGTTCTTCTGCCTATGAGTTTAGTTTGTTCTTCTTTTTCTAGTTCCTTAAGGAGTAAACTTAGGTTGCTGATTTGAGACCTTTTATAATGTAAATATTTGCAGCCATGAATTTCCTTCTTAACACTGCTTTTGCTGCTTCTCATATGTTTTAGTATGTTGTGTTTTCATTTTCCTTTGTCTCAGGAATTTTAAAATTTATCTAGTGATATCTTTGACTCATTGGTTGTTTAAGAGTGTATTGTATAATTTCCAGCATATTTGTGGATTTTCCAGTTTTCCTTCTGTTGTTGATTTCTAATTTTAATCCATTGTGATTAGAAAATATATTTCATATAATTGCAATTAAAAAACTAAGATATGTTTTGTGGCCTAATATGTGATCTATCCTGGAGAATATTCCATGTGTACTTAAGAATAATATATATTCTACCTTTGTTGGGTATTATTCTGTGTAGGTCTGTTAGGTCTATTTGCTCTGTAGTTTTACTCAAATCCTCTATTTCCATATTCTTATGTCTGGTTGTTCTTTTCACAATTGAAAGTGGATATTGAAGTCTCCTATTATTTTAGTAGAGTTGTCTATTTATCCCTTCTATTTTGTCAATTTATTTCATATGCTTAAAAGCTCTGATGTTTGGTGCCTGTGTGTTTATAATCATCATAACTCCTTGGAGATTTGATTCTTTTATCATTATCTATAATGCCTTTCTTTGTCTCTTGTAAGAGTTTTTTTTTTTTAAGTCATTTTTTTTATATTAGTATAACCACCTTTGCTCTCATTTGGTATTGTTTGCATTAAATATATTTTTCCATTCTTTGACTTTGAAATTATGTGTATCCTTAGATCTAAAGTGAGTTTCTTGTAGGGAGCATGTATTGGGTTCCTGTTTTAATTAATTTTGTCAATCTGTTTTTTAATTGAGGAGTTAAATCCATTTACATTTAATGTAATTACTGATAGTTAAGGACTTACTATTTCCATTTTTAAATTTGTATTCTGTGTATTTTACAGCTTTTTTTTGTCTCTTATTTCCTCCCATACTGCATTCTTTTGTGATCAGTTAATTTCTTTTTTGTACTGGCATATTTTCATTCTTTTCTTATCTCGTTTTGTATATATTCTAAAGATACTTTGTTGTTACCATGGGTATTATATATAACATCCTATAGTTATAACAATTTATTTTAAACTAATATCATCTTAAATTCAATCGCATTAACAAATATTTTACAGCTCACACCCCCTCCTTTATGTTATTGAGGTCACAAATTATACTTTTATTTAATTAAATTGATCAGATTAAAATATATTTATAATTATTTTTGTGCTTTTACTTTAAATCCTTTGGAAGAATTAAAAATGGGGCTATAAACCAAAATTACAGTAATACTAATTTTTATATTTGCTCTTGTGTTTATTTACATTTATTCAGAAAGTTTATATTTATTGCCTTCTAGTTACCATTTAACCAATTTCATTTCCACTTGAAAGACTCCTTTTAGTATTTCTAATAGGGAAGTCCAACTCTCTCAGCTTTTGTTTATCTGAAAATGAGTTACTTCTTTCCTCATTTTTGAAAGAAAGTTTTAACACATATAGAAGTTTTAGTTGGCAGTTTCTTTCTTTTATTTTTAATTCCAGTACTTTAAATGTATAATCTCACTGTCTTTTGTCCTGAAAGGTTTCTGCTTAGAAATCTACTGATAATCTTATTGAGTATCCCTTTTACATGATGAGTCTCCTTCCGCTTGCTGGTTTCAAGGTTCTCTCTTTATCTTTGTCTTTTGACAGCGTGATTGTAATGTGTCTCAGTGCAAGTCTCTTTGTATTTTTCCTACTTGGTATTCCTTGAGCTTTTTGTGTTTGCATAGCTATGTGTTTCCTCAATTTTTGGACGTTCTCAGCAATTATTATTTCAAATAAACTTTTTTGCTGTTTTATCTGTCTATTCTCCTCCCTGGACTTCCATCATGTGTATATTTGTCTTTTTGGTTGTGTCACATTAAGATCTGTTCACTTTTATTCACTATTTTTTTACTTTTTGCTGTTCCAAATACATAATTTCAAATGAGTTGTCACCAAGTATATTGACTTTTTTCTTCTGCCTGTTTGAGTCTACTGTTGAACCTTTCTGGTAAAATTTTCAATTCAGTTATTGCATTTTTCAGCTCCAAAATTTTTGTTTGGCTCTTTTTGTAATTTTTGTCTCTTTCTCAATATTCTGATTTTTTTCATATGTTGTTTTCTGGATTTCCATTAGTTTTCTTGTCTGTGTTTTCCTTTAGGTGTTTGAGCATAATTAAGAAAGTTTTTTTTAAGTTTTTGTCTGGTAAATATGAAGCCTGTGTTTTTTCATTGATGGTTTATGGAGATTAATATGTTTCTATAATGGGTAATGTTTTTCTGTTTCTTTGTGTTGTGATCTTTATTGAATATTGAACATTTAAAAAAAAACTGCTCCTCTTGTCTTTGGAGAGTGGTTCCATGCAGGGGAAGATTTTCACCTATATGTCAGACATGAAGGCTTTGGTTTTTCTCTGTATATTATGTGCATGTGCCTTCTCTGGGTATATACACGTATGCATTTTTTCCCAATTCTCCTTAAACACTTCTGCTTTTAAGTGTCTTAATTTCCCTAAGGGTCTTACCTTTGTTTCTACACAGAATTTTAGCTGCTTTCTTGCATATATTAATTAGTAATCTCTTATCCTTTTGTCTGTGAGACTGAGTTTCCCTGTGGCATTCATGAATCATGCTGTTGACTCTTTTGTCTTCCACTAGCCTGAGACTCCAGCTGCTTTTGACTATCTGAGCTCCAAGTTAGGTGTCACAGTGTCCTGTTACTCAGGAAGCCTGCAGATAAGTTAGAACATTGCAATTTTCTCTTTGGTTCACAGAAGTGAACTAAGAATCAGGTTGCTCCTTCCCCCAAACCATCCTGTACCACATCAAGAAGGGTATGGGGCAAGATGAATTAAAAGCAACATAAAGTTTCCTACCATGTTGAATGTAACTTTTTCTTTATTGGGTGTTTGTTTGATTGGTGAAGACTTTTGCATGATTTTCAGAACTCATTAAGTATTTTTAATTGAAATATTGTGGAATTACAATACTGAATTAATTTCTGGTGTACAGCAAAGTGATTCAGATGCATATATATTTCATATTATTTTCAATTATAAGTCATTACAAGATATTGAATATAGTTCCCTGTGCTATACAGTAAATCATTGTTGCTTAACTATTTTATGCATAGTAGTTTGTATCTTTTAATCCCATACTCCTAATTTATTCCCCTCTCCCTTTCCCGTTTGTAACCATAAGTCTCTTTTCTGTCTGCTAGTCTGTTTCTGTTTTGTAAATAGATTCATTTGTATTGATTTTAGATTCCACATATAAGCGATAACATATAATATTTGTATTTCTCTGTTTGACTTACTTCACCCTATTAATTTTGTATTCAGTTTTTTGTTATTTATTTAATGTTTCCAGGGAAAGCATGAACCTTGAGCTTCTTAGTTCACCATCTTGCAGACATCACCAACTCTATCAGTTTTTGACTAACACATTTTGAAGATATGTAATTAGGTGCATGCAGATATGGATAGTTATTTATTTTTGATTAATTGAAACGTTAATTATTAGAAATATTCCTTTCATCTATGATAATACACATTTTCTGAAATACAAGTTATCCCACATTTGAATAGCCACTTCAGGTTTCTGGATTAATTTTTTCACATTATAAGTGGGTGGAAATGAAAGCCTAGTCATCTAGGCTCCACGGTCACAAGGCTTTTCTGATTCTATAAAATACACACCTTAATATTCCTGCAAACTTAATTATACTAGCCTTTTCCTCACATACGTTCTCAAACCTAAGAAGAAACTCTCATTGAAAGACATATTTTCTTGAAGGTCAGTCTTATAGACTAGTTGGCTTTAGTCTTGTCTTTAGCCCATTTATTTAACCTCTCTGAGCTCTAATCTCCTCATCTGCAAATGCATTATACATTTGACTTGACCTATCAGAGTGCTTCCAGCTCTCACATTTCATAAATCTGATCCTATGTTGCCACCTGAAGTTTTATTCTATGAGCTATAATGGCCAAGGAATGTTCTGAAATTCCTTGGTATTCAGGGTAACAACTGATATGAATAATAGAACAGGAAGAAAAATAAGTATAAGAAATCATTAATTCTTTATGTCAGATATGCTCAAGAGGTGAATTAGAATCAATCTGCAGATCTTAAGTACTTAAAGTTGTTAGCATACAAATAAGCAATTTGTATAATTTCTAGCATGGTGTAAGAAAGCATGGTCTTTCAGTAGACTGGTATCCTTCCCCACACAACTACACTGCCTGCACACAGTTCTCCCTATATTGTCGTTGTCACAAAATGCTGGAGATAGAAATGAACCTATCTATGAAACAGAAACAGAATCAGTAACATAGAAAACAGACAAGTGGTTGCCAACGGGGAGGGAGTTGGAGGAGGGATAGAGTGGGAGATTGGGGTTAGCAGATGTAAGCTTTTATATACAGAATGGATATTCAAGATCCTATGATAAACCATAATGGAAAAGAACATTCAAAAAATAATGCATATATAAGTGTAATTGAATCACTTTACTGTATATCAGTAATTAACACATTATAAATCAACTGTACTCCAATTAAAATAATAAATATATATTTTTTTAATATGGGAGAATAAAAAGAGTTCTGTAGCAAAATGTTGAGGCTCCTGCCTCAAGTTTTAGTTCTTTCTCCAAGAAGAAAGAACTTGAAGAAATAACTCTGCAAGAATGTATTTTCATTTCTAACATTATATACCATGTATCATTTTACCTACACAGTCCGAATTTCTTTGTTAACTTTTGTTGTTCTTCATATTGCTTGTCATATAAAAGACATGCTTATTACTAATGTGACTATCAGTTTTCATGTTGAGTTTTTTAGTAGGGAAAATTGGTACAACTGTGATCTTTTTGACTTTTTTTCATTGATTCAACACCTACTACAAATTCTTTGTTCCACTGAAAAGAAAAATTATATTCCCCTTTATGTAAAAATAAATATTAAGGAAGTACATTTCATTTGCTTTAAAAAGTCAAATTGATGACTATAAATGTTCATATTCCCCCTTAAAATACACTTCTTCATAAATCCTGACATAATTGTTTCTTCAAAAGCTGTTTATTTTAGCTGAATTGTTGCAATAATCACATTAAAATATATGTAAATCAAACCATCATGCTATATGCTTTAAACTTATGCATTCAATTATTTATCAATAAAACTGGGGGGAAAAGCTATTTTTTTTCTTGTGTTGAAATTTTTAAATGGGATCAAGCTTAATCAATGCTTTTATTCAGTGAATATCTACTATATGTTCCAAACTGAAATAATTGAAAATATTTTAAAAATATATTATGATACATGAGAACTTTTCAAAATTAAAAATTGGAAATATACTTTGACAAAATTAATTTTGTAAATGAAGTGTTAAAAAGGTCACTCTGTATGGTGATATTTTATTTTATTTTTTATTTTATTTTTTTTTGTGGTATGCGGGCCTCCCTCTGCTGTGGCCTCTCCCGTTGCGGAGCACAGGCTCCGGACGCACCGGCTCAGCGGCCATGGCTCACGGGCCCAGCCACTCCGCGGCATGTGGGATCCTCCCAGACCGGGGTGCGAACCCGGTTCCCCTGCATCGGCAGGTGGACGCGCAACCACTGCGCCACCAGGGAAGCCCGGTATTTTAATTTTTTATAAAAAATTATATTGTGTCAATAATCTTGCAAACTCTCAGAGCAATTATTAAGAATAAAAACATGCTACATAAGGAAAGGAAATTTATGCTATTTGCAAAGTAAAATGGCCCCACTCTATTGATGACTAATACCACTTGAATTTACAAAAGTGTTTGTAACAAAATTTTTGTCTTGTTTTATGTCTTTTCTGCACAAAGCAAAACTCTGTGTTTTATACTCAATGGAGTGCTCCTAATACAGCCTGTGTGTATATTTTGTATGTGTGTTCATGGTCTATATTCTGCAAGTTCTTCAACAGAAAACTTATCAAACTCATGAGGTACAGGATTTTGTCAGCTGTGGGACATAAGCATTCTTTTTGTCATGATTCCAGGCGTCTAAATACAGTGCTTAGAAGTTGGAAGATATTGAGGGGGTGGAGGAAGTGTTACATTTGGGTGAATGTGGGTAGGAAAGACTAGAGTTAGATGTGCCAAGATTTTCTCTGGAGTTCTGAATGACATAAAGTACTTGGCATTATTTCTGGCAATTTTTGTTCCCACCTATTCAGAAACAGAGAAGCCCAAAGGAAACCTCATATGTTTTACTAGAAAGCAGAACAGATTTTGCTGACTTTCCCCATGTATATTCCTCAGAGGATTTATCAAGTACAAAGAGGATAGCAAGTCTGCCAGCTGCTGAGTTCCTGTGCCAGTAACACCTAAAAGACAGGCAGTAGACACTTTCTCTGGTGCTAGTTCCCCAAATGTTAAGAATGGCCAGGAATTCTGGGAATACTAGGAGGCTTAGTTTACCTGAAAAAAAAGAAATGTCATACCAAAATCCCATAGAAACAATTTTTTGGTCTCTTCCCATTCTTTCCCCTGCTTCTTTAGATTTTCTCTTTTGTTTTCTTTCCTTTGAGCATTTGTTTTATGTTATTGGTGTTCATTCAGAGCAACTAAAATAAACTTTATAAACTATATTATGTACATCATTCTTGATAGCTCACAATGTGACATTAATAATAGAATAAATGGAATTCAAAAACTTTTCTCTCTCTCTCTCTCTGATTCTCTCTCTATATATATTTAGGTATATTTTAAGTGTCTAAACCAGACCAATTACAGTTAGAAGCTACTTTACTTAATCCTCTTGTTTACCTCATGGGAAAAATCACGAAAAGCAGCTCTTAAAATGTCAAAACCCCGAAATATGCATTAAGGCAGAAAGGAAATCTGTTTCTTCCCAGGCAAACCTTCAGAAGTCTCCTGGTATTTTTAATTAAAGTAGCAAATAGATTAATATCTCTTATATCTCAACGAACATACTGCTTGGGGAAAAGTAGATGAAAAAGAATACATTAATAATCCAAATCACAGTGGCTATGTCCAAAGCAGGAGTTCAATCGTGGATTGTACAATATAGTTGGTTAGAGGCTCTTTGATTTTCTGTAACTACGAACGCCCTTGCAATGACTGAACTTCATGCTAAGAATATTAGCTGACAAATGAGAAAGGGCAATGGGTTTCCAACAAAAAAGAAAAAAAAACAATGTTCTAAAAGGTAGAGAAAAAAATTTGGCCTTTTTTTTTTTGGTAGAAGACACAGATGCCTTTAGATAAAGCACTTGGCATTTGACTACCCCTGTAAGAAAATGAAAATGAAAATGAATTGAAGAAGAAAATTTCTTCTGACACAAAGACATTCATATACCCACTGGATCATGAGCTCTAGCAATTGGCTTTGACTTGAACCTTTGCAACATCTTAATAGGTTTTTGAGAGCTTGTGGTTCCATTTAAAAAATTCAGAATCATATTGTGCCATTAGAAAATCAGAATCAGTTGTGAAATTTGTTGAATGTTAATATTTGATCTTACCCACTTAAAGTTAGAATCAGTTCACTTTTGTTTGTAGTAAGAATTAGTATTCCCTTTGGCTAGAATAGGATATCTTCATTTATAGATACTAGTGCTATACGAAGAGTATAATTCTACATGGAAGAAGATTTTCTGGATCTAAGTAGCAGAGAGAGCAATTAACGTGAATACTCAAGTGTGTGTTTGATAGTTTAATAAGCTATTAAATAGCTATTGATAAGCTAATAAACCAGGACATCAACTTATGAATCAATGTTCTTGTAAAATAATTATTACAGAATTGCGTTGTAAACATGATTAATCATCTCAGGGTGTTAGCACAGGGTATTTCCCCAACAGATTTCATGGCACTTGCTACATAAGCCATGGGTTAGCATGAAGACTTCAGTAGCAGACATTTCTAATATTTTAATTTTGGGATATATGGTTTGGCAAAATCTAACCATTTTATATATTTGGAAAACAAACATTCTACATTTAAAAATTAAAAAAGATTTTCAATTTGAATTACAAATCTGAATATAGTACTTCATAAGAAGCACGAGTCAGAGATTTGAGTCACCAATAAATGTAATGCAAATGATTGGTCACTTAAAACGCATTGGCTATTGAGGTGCATTCAGTAATACCTAGTACATATAGTTAGTAAAATAATTTAATTTGCAGTGTGTACGTTTATTTTAACAAAATAGTGTTTGTAAGAGGATTCCAATCAGAGGCAGCTGAATGTTTACATAAGATCACTCATCTAAAATGTACAAAACACATTTTAATCTATTTGTAATTAACAACTAGAGATTTACACAGAAAGTATAATAAACACATGAATGATATTTCATTTGTTCTTCCATAACATATAGTAAAAGTGTTTTCCATTTTTATCTGAAAATCATCTCTGTAGAAATTGAAAACCTGTGAGAACTTTAGGGACTTGGTATACATTTTGGTAGTGGATGACACCAGAAAGCACCAGGAAGACCTTATAAGGTACTAGAAGTGTAAAAAGTAGAGCTATTTTTTTGAGTAAACGTAAGAAAGATTGGGGAGCATTAGAGAAATGATAACACTCCTGTACGGGAGTTTTTAATAAGCTGAGATGGTGGTGAATTCTGAATAGGATGAAAAAGTCATTAGAATAATTCCCATTTTTTTAACTAGGAGTCTGAAATAATTTAGATAAAGAAGGAAATGTTTGTCTAGAAAGAAGGAATTAGAGACAACAAAAACATTTTGGTAAAAATGTTAGAAAGATCTGCACATAAAGATAAAGGAAGCATCAAAGATGATTTTAAGATTTCATCAGAAATTTGGTGGGTAACTTTACTGACCAATGTTATTCATGTGAAGATTACCAATAAGTTTATCATCACCTGCCCTTTTGGAAAGCAAAAACATTATTTGAAGGCTATGACAGATAATGGCTGAATGGGGTTGTAATGAAAATACAATCAAAAGTAGAATATACCTATCAGGATCTTTCATTGGTGAAATGCAACTATTGCCCTTTTCAAGTTATAAACAACCAAATGTCATATAAACATTGTATTGGATAGCTTACATTTACACTTCCAATCCATTCTCAGCATTTCTTCTCTATAAGACGTACCTGTTTCGACTATATATGTCTGCTCTTTTGCCTTCTGCTTGAAGTTGGCCTTTATCAATGGGGAGCCCCATACAAAATTAGAGGAAGGAGAATAGTAAATTCAGGGTATTTAGTCATCCACCCCATTCTCTCCCTACAGTCTCTTTGATAGTGAAGTGACTCTCTAAAAGTTTTCATCACAAAGAGAAATATTGTAACTATGTGAGGTGTTGGATGTAATCTAAGCTTACTGTGGTAATTATTTCAGATAATACACATATATCAAATCATTATATAGTACACCTTAAGCTTATAAAATGTTTATGTCAATTATATCTCAATAAAATTGGAAAAAAATAAAATAACAGGAACAGGTCCTCCCAAGGTGATATCTCTCTATGAGATTTTTCTAAAAATTCCAATAACTTGTTCTTACCTTCATCATTTCAAACTTCATGGTGGTGACAGATATCTGGTTATTATGGTACTATTGCTTGTAGTTTCCCTAAATCCATTTCACATTTGGGGAAAAACCTTATATTAACCCCCTTCAAATTATCATGTTTTTTCTTTTTTTGTTATTTATTTTTTATTGGACTATAACTGCTTTACAATGTTGTGTTAGTTTTCTTTACAATGAAGTGAAAGAGCTATATGTATATCTATATCCCTTCCTGCTTGGAACTCCCTCCCACCCACCTCCCATCCCACCCACCTCCCATCCCACCCATCTATGTCATCACAGAGCACAAAACTGAGCTCCCTGTTCTATATAGCATGTTTCCGCTAGCTATATGTTTTACACATGGCAGTGTATTTATGTCAAGATTAATCTTCCAATTAGCCCCACCCTCTCTTCCCCTGCTATGTCCACATGTCCATTCTCTACACCTACGTCTCTATTCTTGCCCAGAAAATATGTTCATCTGTACCATTTTTCTAGATTCCACATATATGCATTGATATATGATATTTGTTTTTCTCTTTCTGGCTTACTTCGCTCTGTAAGACAGACTCTAGATCCATCCACATCTCTACAAATGACCCAATTTCATTCTTTTTTATGACTGAGTAATAGTCCATTGTATATATATATACCCCACATCTTCTTTATACATTCATCTGTCAAGGCACACTTAGGTTGTTTGCATGTCTTGCCTATTGTAAATAGTGCTTCAGTGAACATTTTGGTACATGTGTCTTTTTGAATTATGGCTTTCTCAGGGTATATGCCTAGTAGTGGGATGGCTGAGTCATATCGTAGTTCTATTTGTAGTTTTTTAAGGAACCTCCATACTGTTCTCCAGAGTGGCGGTATCAATTTACATTCCCATCAACAGTGCAAAAGTGATCCGTTTACTCCACAACCTCTGCAGCATTTATTATTTGTAGATTTTTAATGATGGCCATTCTTTCTGCTGTGAGGTGATACCTCATTGTAGTTTTGATTTGCGTTTCTCTAATAATTAGTGATGTTGAGCATCTTTCCATGTGCCTCTTGGCCATCTATATGCCTTCTTTGCTGAAATGTCTATTTAGGTCTTCTGCCCATTTTTTAATTGGCTTGTTTGTTTGTTTTGATATTGAGATCCATGAGCTGTTTGCATATTTTGGAGACTAATCTTTTGCCTGTTGCTTCATTTGTAAATATTGTCTCCCATATTGAGGGTTGTCTTTTCATCTTGTTTATGGTTTCCTTTGCTGTGCAAAAGCTTTTAAGTTTAATTAGGTCACATTTGTTTATTTTTATTTGTATTTTCTTTACTCTAGGAGGTGGGTGAGAAGAGATCTTGCTGTGGTTTATGTCAAATGGTGTTTTTCCTATGTTTTCCTCTAAGAGTTTAATAGTATCATGTCTTACATTTAGGTCTTTAATACATTTTGAGTTTATTTTAATGTATGGTGTTACAAAGTGTTCTAATTTCAGTCTTTTACATGTACTTGTGCAGTTTTCCCAACACCACTAATTGAAGAGGCTGTCTTTTCTTCTGCATTGTATGTTCTTGTCTCCTTTGTCATAAATTTGGTGACCATATGTGTGTGGATTTATCTCTGGGGTTTCTATCCTGTACCATTGATCTATATTTCTGTTTTTGTGCCAGTACCATACTGTCTTCATTACTGTAGCTTTGTAGTATAGTATTTTATTTGCACAGATTAATACATTATAAAACTCTTTGTTGGTCAATATTTCTTATTTTTTAGTTTGATATGAGATATTGATTATCAACATTTTTGTCATTCCAGAATATTTATTGCAGAACTATGTTGATTTGTTTTTCTCCTTCAGAAACACAATGCCTTACTAGAAACACTTTTTGTTTATCTTAACAGGACTGGTTAATTTGGATGTCAAAGTATACTGCATAGTTGCCCCTTTTAATTAAAGAGCTACTTCTTCATTTATACTTTTTTTAAAAATTGAGGTATAGTTGCCTTATAATGTTGTGTACAGTAAAGTGAGTCAGCTATATGTATATATATATCCCCTCTTTTTTGGATTTCCTTCCCAGTTAGGCCACCACAGAGTACTGAGTAGAGTTCCCAGTGCTATACAGCAAGTTCTCATTAGTTTTCTATTTTATATGTATTATATGTATTAGTGTATATATGTCAATCCTAATCTCCCAATTCATTCCACTCTGTTTCATCCCTTGGCATCCATAAATTTGTTTTCTACATCTATGTCTCTATTTCTGCCTTGCAAACAGGTTCATCTGTACCATTTTTCCAGATTCCATATATATGTGTTAATATATGATATTTGTTTTTCTCTTTCTGAGTTACTTCACTCTGTAAGACAGTTTCTAGGTTTATCCACATCTCTACAAATGACCCGATTTAATTCCTTTTCATGGCTGAGCAATATTCCATTGTATATATGTACCAAATCTTCTTTGTTTGTTTGTTTTTGGACTGGTAGAAGCACCTTATTTATTTTTAACTCATTTTATATTGTACTAGAGTTGATTAACAAAGTTGTGTTAGTTTCAGGTGTACAACAAAGTGACTCAGGCCTATATATACAAGTATCTATGCTTTTTCAAATTATTTTCTCAATTAGATTGTTACAGAATATTGACCAGAGTTCCTTGTGGTGTTGTTTTTTTTATTCTATTGATATGAAATATTACATTAATGGAATATCTTATGTTAAAACAATGTTGAGTATCTGAGATAATTCTCACTTAGTTTTGGTATATAATTTATTTTATGTGTTGCTGGATTCTGCTTGCTAGTACTTTGTTGGAAGTTTTTGAATTTGTATTCATAAAAGATTTGGTCTGTGGTTTTCTTTACTTTGATGTATTTTTCTAGTTTTAGTATCAGGGTAATACTGGCCTGATAAAATTAATTAGTATGTATTCTTTCCTATTCTATATTTTGAAACAGTTTATAAAGAAATGGTATTAATTCATATTTCCATGTTTGGTAGAATTCAACAAACACTGGACCCATTTGAGTCTGTGCCTTAAGAATAATTTCTCATAGAGACCTAAAGATGGCAGAGGAATAAGACCTGGATTTCACCTTCCTCCCCACAAATACATCAAAAATGCATCTACATGTGGAACAACTCCTACAGAACACCTACTGAATGCTGGCAGAAAACCTCAGAGTTCCCAAAAGGCAAGAAACTACCCACGTACCTGGGTTGGGCAAAGAAAAAATAAAAAAAACAAAGACAAAAGAATAGGGACGGGAATTGCACCTCTAGGAGGGAGCTGTGAACAAGGAAAAGTTTCCACACACTAGGAGGCCCCTTCACTGGTGGAGATGGGGGGGGAGCTTCAGAGCCACAGAGGACAGTGCAGCAACAGGGGTGCAGAAGGCAAAGTGGAGAGATTCCTGCAAAGAGGATTGGTGCTGATCAGCACTCGCCAGCCTGAGAGGCTTGTCTGCTCAACCGCCAGGGCGAGTGGGGGCTGGGAGCTGAGACTCCAGCTTCCGAGGTCAGATCCCAGCGAGAGGACTGGGGTTGGCTGCATGAGCACAGCCTGAAGGGGCCTAGTGAGCCACAGCTGGCTTGGAAGGAGTCCAGGAAAAGGTCTGGACCTGCCTAAGAGGCAAGAGACCATTGTTTCATGGTGTGCGAGGAGCTGGGATCCAGGGCACCACCAAAACGAGCTCCAGAGACCAGCAGGAGCCATGGCAATCAGTGTGGACATGACAGATGGGAATGAAACAATAAGGCTGCTGCTGCAGCCACCAGGAAGACTGTATGAAAGCACAGGTCACTATTCATACCTCCCCTCCCGGGACCCTGTGCATCCCACCACTGCCAGGGTCCCGTGATCCAGGAACAACTTTCTATCCTGTTCCATTGGTATATATTTCTCTTTTTGTGCCAGTACCATACTGTCTTGATTACTGTAGTTTTGTAGTATAGTCTGAAGTCAGGGAGCCTGATTCCTCCAGCTCCATTTTTTGTTCTCAAGATTGCTTTGGCTATTCGGTTTCTTTTGTGTTTCCATACAAATTGTGAAATTTTTTGTTCTAGTTCTGTGAAAAACGCCAGTGTTAGTTTGATAGGGATTGCATTGAATCTGTAGATTGCTATGGGTAGTAGAGTCATTTTCACATTGTTGATTCTTCCAATCCAAGAACATGGTATATCTCTCCATCTATTTGTATCATCTTTAATTTCTTTCATCAGTGTCTTATAATTTTCTGCATACAGGTCTTTTGTCTCCTTAGGTAGGTTTATTCCTACATATTTTATTCTTTTTGTTGCAGTGGTAAATGGGAGTGTTTTCTTGTTTTCTGGTAGCATCTTTAGGATTCTCTATGTATAGTATCATGTCATCTGCAAAGAGTGGCAGCTTTAAGTTTTCTTTTCTGATTTGGATTCCATTTATTTCATTTTCTTCTCTGATTGCTGTGGCTAAAACTTCCAAAACTATGTTGAATAAGAGTGGTGAGAGTGCACAACCTTGTCTTGTTCCTGATCTCAGTGGAAATGGTTTCAGTTTTTCACCATTGAGGACACTGTTGGCTGTGGGTTTGTCATATATGGTCTTTATTATGTTGAGGAAAGTTCCCTCTATGCCTACTTTCTGTAGGGTTTTTATCATAAAGCGGTGTTGAATTTTATCAAAAGCTTTCTCTGCATCTATTGAGATGATCATATGGTTTTTCTCCTTCAATTTGTTAATATGGTTTATCACGTTGATTGATTTGCATATATTGAAGAATCCTTGCATTCCTGGAATAAACCCCACTTGATCATGGTGTATGATCCTTTTAATATACTGTTGCATTCTGTTTGCTAGTATTTTGTTGAGGATTTTTTCATCTATTTTCATCAGTGATATTGGCCTGTAGTTTTCTTTCTTTGTGACATCTTTGTATGGTTTTGCTATCAGGGTGATGGTGGCCTCGTAGACTGAGTTCGGGAGTGTTCCTCCCTCTGCTATATTTTGGAAGAGTTTGAACCCCCATACTGTTTTCCACAATGGCTGCATCAATTTACATACCAACCAAAAGTGTAGGAGAGTTCCCTTTTCTCCAGAACCTCTCCAGCATTTATTACTTGTAGACTTTTTGATGATGGCCATTGTGACTGGTGTGACGTGATACCTCATTGTAGTTTTGATTTACATTTCTCTAATAATTAACCATGTTGAGCATCTTTTCATGTGCCTGTTAGCCATCTTGATGTCTTCTTTGGAGAAATGTCTCTTTAGGTGTTCTGCCCATTTTTTGATTGTTTTTTTTCTTTGTTATTTGTTTGTTTGTTTGTTTTGTTATTGAGTTCTGTTATGTGTTTGAATATTTTGGAGATTAGTCCATTGTCGGTTGCATCTTTTGCAAATATTTTCTTCCATTCTGTAGGTAGTCTTTTCCTTTTGTTTATGGTTTCCTTTGCTGTACAAAAGCTTGTAAGTTTCATTAGGTCTCATTTGTTCATTTTTGTTTTTATTTCTGTTGCTTTGGGAGACTGAGCCTAGAAAAAAAATGGTATAATTTATAACAAATAATGTTTTGCCTATGTTCCCTTTTAGGAATTTCATGGTGCCCTGTCTTACATTTGAGTCTTTAAGACATTTTGAGTTTGTTTTTGTGCATGGTGTGAGGGAATATTTTAGCTACATTGATTTACATGTGGCTCTCCAAGGTTTCCCAACACCATTTTCTGAAGACACTGTATTTTCTTCTTTGTATATTCTGGCCTACTCTGTCAAAGGTTAATTGACCATAGTTGTGTGGATTTATTCCTGGACTCTCTATTCTGTTCCATTTATCTATATGTCTGTTTTTGTGCCAACACCACACTGCTTTAATTACTGTAGCTTTGTAGTATTGTCTGAAGTCTGGAAAGGTTATGCCTCCAGCTTTGTTCTTTTTCCTCAGGATTGCTTTGGCAATTCTGGGTCTTGAATGGGGCCTTTTGATGAGCTCCATATCCAGTCTCTCCCCTCCAAGGAGTGTAAGTTTACTGTTTTTCATAGTTATCATTGTGATGTTCCTGATTTTCCAGGCTACAGCAGAGCTAGGGAAACAGAGGCAGCAGTAGAACAGTTCTCCATGCCATGATCAAACCTGTTGTTCTTACAGAAATTCAATAATTTTTCTTTAATTAGTGATCCTCAGATTGTTGTAAACCTTTAGTTTATTACCAGAACACAGAAGAAAGTTGATTTTGACTTTCCTTGCCAGTGATTTTATTATTGCTTTGGTGGAGAGTTGAGTTTTGGGAGATACTAATTCAACTGAACTGGAAGACCCCCCATGAGAAAACCATAGTTATTTGAAGTAAATCAGAAAAAAAAAAGCAATTCTCTCTTTAAATATGGTAACTAGCCATAATAGAAAGGCCTCTAAAATGTGTAATATGCTTAATCAAATGACAAATTAAGTAAGTGACATAAGAGTTCAGTATTTCACTGATTTCTTTAATGGTTATCTTAACTAATTATGGATTAATTATTTATATTAATTTATATTTTTCGAATAATGTGTTTTAATATGTTTTATCAAAATTATGGGGTCTTCCCTGGTGGCTCAGTGGTTGAAAGTCCGCCTGCCAATGCACGGGATATGGGTTCGTGCCCTGGTCTGGGACGATCCCACATGCCACGGAGCAGCTGCGCCTGGGAGCCATGACCACTGAACCTGCACATCCAGAGCCTGTGCTCCGCAACGGGAGAGGCCACGACAGTGAGAGGCCCGTGTAATGCAAAAATAAATAAATAAATAATGCATATAGTTTCCACTTACATGAACGTGCAGATCATCCAGATAGAAAATCAATAACGAAACACTGGCTTTAAATGACACATTAGATCAGAAGTACTCTCTCTCTCTCTCTCTCCATATATATATATATATTCTGGTATAGAGAAAATAAGATGAACAAATGAAATATTCAGTACAAGAAAAAAAAGAAGATGGTTTTTGGGGTGTATGTCCACTATACATATATGGAATGTTCTCTCTCTCTCTCTCTCTATATATATATATAGAGAGAGAGAGAACATTACATTCAAATCAGTAGAATAAACATTCTTTTCAAATGCAGATGGAATATTCTCCATGATAAATCACAGTCTAAGCCACAAAACAAGTCTTGGTAAATTTAAGAAAATTGATATCATATAAAGCACAATGTTTTTCCAACCACATCACTGTGAGACTAGAAATCAACTACAAGAAAATAAATGCAAAATCACAAACGTCTGGATGCTAAACAATATACTACTAAACAACCAATGAATCACTGAAGAAATCAAAGATGGAATAGAAAAATACCTGGAGCCATCAAAAATGAAAACACAATGACCCAATATCTATGGAACACAGCAAATGCAGTTATAAGAGGGAAATTTACAGTGACACAAGCTTATCTCAGGAAATAAGAAAAATCTCAAATAAACAACAAATCCTTACAACTAAAGAAAATAGAAAAAGAAGAACAAAAATATTTCAAAGATAGTTGAAAGAAAGAAATCATAAGATGAAACCAGTAAAAAATGAAATAGAGCCTAAAAAACTAGAAAAGATCACTGAAACTAAGAGCTGGTTCTTTGAAAGGATAAACAAAAGTGATAAGCCTTTAGCCAGACTCATCAAGATAAAGAGTGTCCAAATCAATAAATTTAGAACTTAAACAAATAAGTTTCGCTGACACCACAGATATACAAAGATCACGGGAGACTACTATGAACAACTATGTGCCAAGAAAAAGGACAACCTAGAAGAAGTGGATAAATTTCTAGAAATGCACAATCTCCCAGACTTAACCAGGAAGTAATAAAAAATATGAATTACCAGTAATGAAATTGAATCAGTTATTTAAACACTCCCAACAAACAAAAGTCAAGGACTACAGATGAATTCTACCAAACATTTAGGGAAGAGTTAACACTTATTCTTCTCAAAGTAGTCCAAAAAATTAGGGAGTAAGGAAAGCTTCCAGACTCATTCTGTGAGAACAACATCTTCCAGATGCCAGAACCAGACAGAGATGTCACAAAAAAGAAAATTATAGGCCAATATCACTGATGATCATAGATTTTAAAACCCTCATCAATGTATTAGCAAATAAAATCAAACAATACATTAAAAGGATTATTCACCATGAAAAAGTAGGATTTGTCCAACGGATACAAGGATTTTTCAATATCTGTAAATCAATCAGTGTGATTACACCACATTAACAAACTGAACAAGATAAACCATATGATCATATCAATTGATGCAGAAAAAGCTTTTGACAAAGTTCAACATCCATTTATAATAAAAACTCTCAGAAAGTGGGTATAGAGGGAACATACCTCAATTTAATTAAGACCATGTATGATAAGCTCACAGCTAACATCATACTCAAGAGTTAAAAGCTGAAAGCATTTCCTCTAATATTAGGAAGAAGACAGGGATGCCCATTCTTTCCACTTGTACTCAAAATAATACTAGAAGTACTAGCTACAACAATCAGACAAGAAAAGGCGGAAAGAAAAGGGTTTAATTTAGAAAGAAAGTAGTAAAACTGTCAGTGTTCTCAAATGACATAATACTCTACATAGAAAATCATAAAGATCTCATGAAAAAAAATTTTGGTGCTCCCTAATGAATCCAGTAAATTTACAGGATAAAAAATTAATATGCAGAAATGTGTTGCATTTCTATACACTAACAATAAAATAACAGAAAGAGAAAGTAAGTAAACAATATAATTTACCATTTTATCAAGAAAAGATACTCAGAATAAACCCACATAAGGACATAAAAACTCATACTCAGAAAACTATAAGACACTGAGAAAAGAAATTGAAGAAGACACAAAACAGATGGAAAGGTATACTGTGTTCCTGAATTGTAGTTTTGATTTGAATTTCCCTGATAATTAATAATGTTGAACATCTTTTCATGTTAATATGACCATATTACTTAAGGCAACCTGCAGAATCAATGCAATCCCTATCTAAATATCAATAACATTTTTCACAAAACTATGACAAATAATTTTAAAATTTATATGGAAACACAATAGACCCTGAAAATCCAAACACCTTGAGAAGAACACCAAAGCTGGAAGTATCATGCTCCCTGACTTCAGACTCTACTACAGAGCTAGAGCAACCAAAACAATATGGTACTGGAACAACAACAGATACATAGATCAATGGAACAGACTGCAGAGCCCAGAATTAAGCCCACACACCTATGTAGATCAATTAATGTAGGACAAATGATGCAAGAATATACAATGGAGAAAAGATAGGCTCTTCAGCAATTGGTGCTGGTAAAATGAGACAGCTACATGTAAAAGAATGGCATTTGGAAATTTTCTAACACCATATACAAAAACAAATTGAAAATGGATTAAAGACCTAAATGTAAGCCCAGAAACCATAAAAGTCTTAGAAGAAAAATACTCAGAATGCTCTTTGATGTAAATCTTAGCAATAATTTTTGGATGTTTCTCCTGTGGCAAAGGAATCAAAATCAAAATAAACAAATGGTACCTATTTAAACTTAAAATCTTTTGCACAGCAAAGGAAGCCATGGACAAAATGAAAAAAAAAAACAACCTACTGAATGGGAGAAAATAATTGCAAATGGTATGACTGTTAAGAGATTAATATCCAAAATATATAAACAACTCATACAACTCAACATCAAAAGTCATAACCCAATTAAAAATGGGCAGAAGACCTGAATAGACAATTTTCCAAAGAAAACATACAGATGGCCAACAGGCACATGAAAAGATGCTCAAAATTGTTAATTATCAGACCAATGTAAATCAAAACCACAATGAAATATCACCTCACACCTATCAGAATAGCTATCATCAAAAAGACCACAAATAATCAATGTTGACAAGGATGTGGAGAAAAGAGAACCCTTTTACACTGTCAGTGGGAATAAAAACTCTGCAGGCACTGTGGAAAACAGTATGGAGGTTCCTCAAAATACTGAAGATAAAAGCACCATATAATTCAATGATTCCACTCCTGGGTATATATTTGAAGAAAATGGAAACATTAATTTGAAAAGATATATGAACCCCAGTGTTTATAACAGCATTGTTTACAATAGCCAAGATATAGAAGATTCTATTAACATATAGATGGATAAAGATATGGATACACACACACATACACACACACACGCAATGGAATACTACTCAGCCATTAAAAAAAATCAAATTTTGCTATTTGCAACAACATGGATGGACTTGGAGTGTATTATGCTTAGTGAAATAAGTTAGACAAAGACACATAATGTATGATATCACTTATATGTGTAATCTAAAAAAATAAAACTAATGAATATTGCAAAAGAGAAACAAGCTTACAAATATACAGAACAAACTTGTGGCTACCAGTTTGGGAGGGAAGGAAGGGTGACAAGATAGGGGTAAGGGATTAAGAGGTACAAACTACTATATATAAAATAAATAATGTACAAATATATATGCTACAGCACAGGGAATATAGCCAGTATTTTATAGTAACTATCAGTGGAATATAACCTTTAAAATCTGTGAATCACTATGCTGTGCTTCTGAAACTTATACAGTATTGTTAGTCAACTATACCTCATAGATAAAAGGAAAAAAATATTGGTATAAAGTTATTAATAGAATTTTATTATGAATTTAAAAAAATCCTAACTCTATTATATCCTGATACTGTTTGCTTATACTTGCTCACATTTTTACTTTTTTTTAACATCTTTATTGGAGTGTAATTGCTTTACAATGTTGTGTTAGTTTCTGCTGTATAACAAAGTGAATCAGCTATATGTATATATATATATCCCCATATCCCCTCCCTCTTGTGTCTCCCTCCCACCCTCCCTATCCCACCCCTCTAAGTGGTCACAAAGCATGGAGCTGATCTCCCTGTGCTATGCAGCTGCTTCCCACTAGCTATTTATTTTACATTCGGTAGTGTATATATGTCAATGCTACTCTCTCACTTTTTTTTGATTACTATTTACAGCTTTTAGTTTTAGTGTTCGTCTACATTGAGTCTCAGTTTTTTCATTTGCTTCTTTCATTAAATATTGATTTCATCTTTACATTTTTTTATCTTTACATTTTTTCACCTTAGGTTTTTTTTTTCCTGTTCTTATGTGGAGTATTTAGTGTATTTTCTTTCAGTTTTTCCTTTTTCCTAATGTATTTATTTAAACTCAAAATGTTCCTCTAAGTTATATATTTGTTGTCTCCCACAATTTTACTATATACATCGTTCTCTTGAAAATAGGCAAAAAATATACAACTCATGGCCTTTTTCCCCAGTAGTTTCTAAGAAGATAGTGTAACCAGTACATCAAATAGAATGCAGCACATTCATAAAGTGCAGCAGAAAACATCTCCTTTTTTTTTCTCCAAAGCCCTTTCAAACACACTCTTTATGAATAGAGTCCCATGATTTTCCTGACAATATTTTGAGAAAAATTTTTCTTACTATAGTCCAAAAACTTCAGTTCACTAAATAATGTTTACATCTCTGTGTTCTAATAAACAAATCTAGATTTTTCAGGATAAGTGAGGGTCTTGGCAAGAAAAGGTTGACACTATGAAACAAGGTAATTTAAGAGACTTTAATGAAGAAACTATTCACAAAGTTATGGACAGAATTGAGGTAAATCTTCAAATTATTGCAACCTACATGTCTAGCAAATGTTGTCATAACTACCCCTAGGACTTAATGGACAATGAGAGGGAGTAATAGTAAGTGTAACATGAGACCTCTAGCTGATGAGAGAGTGTCCCAATAGAATCTTTGTCTACTGTTAAAGGATCAAAACCCTGCCAATCTTTGACCAACAGGGAGGGATTCAGAGGAATAAATACGCTGACCTCTTTCTTCTTCTGCCCTGTGATCTCAATAAGGTGCCTCCCATTTAATGATACCAACACAAATCTAGAGGTAAGGGAGGCTGATCAATCCAGTCCAGGGTAAATTAGGTTGGAGAATGGATCTACACATGCAAACAGATATGATCTAACATACTCTATTTAAAATTGTATGTGCTTTCATCTCCTAGCTTAGGCTTGCTGTAGGAGAAAATCTTAATGTAGAAAATGAGAGAAAGGTCAGCATTTTCTATTTCTTTTCAGTTGTACATCTAACCTACTCTCCACAGCTATGCTAAATACATTTTCCATTCCTTTTGCCCAAGTTATATGTGTATATGTGTCAGAGGGAAAGAGCTAAGGAAAGAAAAGTGGAGTAGGAAAGGCTTTCTTGGCTGCTACTGCCATGGGTTGGTGTTGAAATTCTCTACTTAAGAAGATATTTTATTTTGACTCATTTATGGGTGCTTTGTGGTTCTTTGGAACTCTTCCATCACTGGGACCTCTCAATCTACACTTCTCTCTACTCAGGAGTTCTTTTTGTGGTCCACTCCAGGGACTGTCTCCTCATTCAGCCCCTATGTATACAGCTCTAGCATCTTTCTCCTTGGTCTTCATACCCCTTTACATGAGCTTCTGGGAGAAGAACTCTTTTTTATATGGCCCATATATGGTTCATAGGATATGCAAACCTTAGACATGCTCTTCATGGTAATGCAGTTACATCCAAACCGTAGTTCTCTACTGCTATGGGACATTTTAGCCAAGTCTTTTGCACTTTGACTTCTCAAGAATGAATTATACACTAGTTGAATGTTTCCCTCAAGCTCTAAAACACTGACATAGAGCTCTCGAAGTTTCCTCTTGAAATTGTTTCACTGGCCTTGATGTAAGGAGAAAATTGCTTCTTCTCCACTTACCCATGGGAGATGGTGGGATTCTGTACTTCTAATTCCCAACTTTATCAATTATTCTCTCTAAATTATTTTACAGCCTAAGATTTGGAATTGAATGAAAGGTTGCAAACCTGATTTGTAACCATCTCCTTTGTAAGTCAGGCTTAGGTGGCTGAGCTACTTGCTTTGGAACGTAAAATAGGTTATTTGCCACTTATTGTCTTAGTGCCTCATCCATAACGAAAACAACAAGTCCCATTATAGTATCTTATAAGTATAGCATGTCATGTAAGAGACATACTGCCACTGTCTACCTCTAAACTTATCTTTATTATACTCGCACTTGTACAATTTGTTTCATTCACATTCATCTAATGCAATTTCTGGAATGTGCTCTGTTCTCTCAGGCCTAAATGAATTTTTATATGTTGTTTCCTCCACTTAGATCACCAGTGTTTCCACTTTTTCCTCAAATCACTCTGTCTACCCTAACTTAAGCTACCTGGTCACATTTTTATTATTTTTTTCTCAAGTAGCCCTTCAGATGTTCCTTTTCATAGGATGCCTCTTTTATAACCTTCAGTCTGATGTAGTCATGAATAGTCTACGCTCTCACAATAATTTCTTTCTTTTTTTTTTTTTTTTTTGCGGTATGCGGGCCTCTCACTCTTGTGGCCTCTCCCGTTGCGGAGCACAGGCTCCGGATGCGCAGGCTCAGCGGCCATGGCTCATGGGCCCAGCCACTCCGTGGCATGTGGGATCTTCCCGGACCGGGGCACGAACCTGTGTCCCCTGCATCAGCAGGTGAACTCTCAACCACTGGGCCACCAGGGAAGCCCCCTTACAGTAATTTATTTTACTCTGTTGTAACTTTTAAAAATTTGGATTGAGATTATTGGTTTTCTTATGGGTTCTGCATCACTATATTTTGTATCCTGCCAGGTTAGTAAAATAATCTACTTATTACTTAATCTCAAAGGTCTAACAGAGTTCATGAACTACAATAAATGTTTAATAAATTCATTTGTTGAATGACTGAATGCACTGGAATAGTCATAAAAATGACTTAAAACATACTATGACAAAACATATATGTGAGCATAAATAAATATATGTATAAATAATACAATAGTTGAGAAATATATACGAAGAAACTAATCTGAACTTGAGAATGGATAAAAGATAAGGAAAGTATTTTAACCATGTGATCTTGGTGATTCATTTTTGCTCTATTCCATATTTCTAAAATAAGAATTTTGAAGTACGTTGCTGGCTTTCAAATACTCTTGCTTTTCAAATTTTATTAAACTTTAAAATACTATTTATATTTTTATTTTCCATGGAACACTTTCTTCAAACTAAACCATATTAAGAAGGCTAATAAGAGAATTGATCTTTAACAGTCATTTGAAAACTCAAGTTTGTAGTTTGAGTGGTTAAGTTTTGTAATATATGTTTGACATTCATACAGTAATATACAGGGAAAGAATGAAGAGCTCCTCTATTTAAAGTTGAGAGGGAGAAGATGGTGAAGCCTCTAGCACAGTGGTTCCCAACATTTTTGGCACCAGGAACCGGTTTCGTGGAAGACAATTTTTCCACGGACTGGGGAGGGGGTATGGTTTTGGAATGACTAAAATGCATTACATTTATTGTGCACTTTATTTCTATTATTATTATATAATAATATATAATTAAATAATTATACAACTCACCATATGGAAGAATCAGTGGGAACCCTGAGTTTGTTTTCCTGCAGTTAGATGGTCCCATCAGGGGGTGATGGGAGACAGTGACATGTGAAGTGTGTTGCTTATGTCCAGTCTACTCCATAATCGCATTTTGGTTACTGTCATTGCAGAAAACCCTGTTTCACAAAAATAGAATTTTGGAAATGGAAGCAGACTTTTCAGTGCTTTTGTAACAAACTCAGGATATTTAGCCTTGACTTTAATCCAGAACAGATGGAGATTTGAAGTTGTCTCAAACATACTTTTTAAGATCACCATCATTTGCGATCTCAAGCAGTTGATCCTCTTCTAGCACAGACAAAGTCAGTTCACCTGGCTTATTCACAAATGGGTTGTGGACACATACCTTCCAGTTTGGGGGTCTTGTGTGGTTGGGAAGTAATGCTCAAACCCTTTTGAAAACTGAGATAGGTGATCATGCACCAGCTGGGAGAAGGAAGGTCCTGGTTCAGTCTCTTTCAAAATCTCTGCTATGTTTGAAACATGTCAAAAATCCCAATGTTCACTTGTTGCTCCCATAATTCCAGTTTGGCTTTGAATGCAGTCACTTTGCTGACTTAAACACAGTTGTCGTTCTCCCCTGAAGTGACAGACTGAGTTCATTGATCAGGTTGAATATGTCACAAAAGTAAGCAAGTTTTGCGACCCATTCTGTGTCACTGAAATGAGCTGCCAGTGGTGACTGTTCTTCTAAATGAAATCTCTGGAGCGGCTCTCATAACTCAAAAGCTCTGGCCAGTGAGCTACACTTAGAAAGCCATCTCACTTCTGTGTATAAGAGAAGATGTGTGTGCTCTGCATCCATTTCCTCACAGAGCTGCGTGAACAGAGGTGAGTTAAGGTCATGTACTTTAATGTGATTGATAATTTTAATCACACCCTGTGAAAAGTTGTTAAGTTCAGGTGACATTTTTTGGGTAGCCAGCATTTCTCTATGGATGACACAGTGCATAGAATTACATTCAGAAGTGACCTTTTTTTTTTTTTTTGTGGTACGTGGGCCTCTCACTGTTGTGGCCTCTCCCGTTGTGGAGCACAGGCTCCGGATGCGCAGGCTCAGCGGCCTTGGCTCACGGGCCCAGCCGCTCTGCAGCATGTGGGATCTTCCCGGACCGGGGCACGAACCCATGTCCCCTGCATCGGCAGGCGGACTCTCAACCACTGTGCCACCAGGGAAGCCCCAGAAGTGAACCTTTTTGACTCGAGTAGTGAAACCAGAAATCCGTACAGTCATGACAGCTGCTCCGTCCGTGCATATACCAACACAAAATGACCAATTCAGTTTTCCTGATTTGTTATATTTCAAAGCCTTGAAAATTCTGCAGCTGTGGTGTTGATTGGCAAAAAAGTGCACGTAACATATCCTCATGCACATCCTCCTTATAAATATATTGTACAAAAACAAGCATTGTTGCCTTGTCGTCAACTTCAGTAGAATTGTCAACCTGGATTGCACACCATGGTGACTCATTAATCCTCTCTAAAAATTGTGCCTCAATATCATCTGCTGTTTCATCAATTCATCTAGTTATGGTGCTAGCTGAAAGAGAACACGTGCCAACTTTTGAACTGCATCCTCCCCTAAAAGTTCACAACAAACGTCCTTAGCAGCAGGCAGGATCAACTCTTCAAGAATAGTAAATGGCTTCTTAGCTTTAGCAATGTGGTTACCCAATAAGAATGATGCTCTCAGTGCAGACACATTTGATTAAGTGGTGGTTTTCAATAATTGCTTCTGTTCTTCTTGTTCATGTTTTGTTTTGTTTTTTTCTTTTGAAAAACTCCAAAGGCTTGTCTTTTAAAGCAGGGTGCTTGGTCTCCATGTGGCAAAGCAGCTTTGAAGGTTTCATGGCTTCGTTGGATAGCCGCTCACTACATATTATACAAAGCGGGCTTGGAAAATGTGAATCACCTCTTGCAATGAACCCGTAATTTAAGTAGGACCCTTGGCATTGTCTTTTAAATGCAGCTTTCTTTTTGTTGTCAGTCTTAGAGTCTTCTGCTGTCTCATCATTGGGTCTTTCCCCCTTTTCAAAGAAGCTCTCCAGTGATGTTTGTTTTTTACTCATTTTGGCTAGGGTTAGCTTGTGGGCTTACCAAAACTGTTACTGATGCAAGTGCGCAATGCAGGAAAGAGGTGTGGATGAAAGTGGTAAATAAAATAATGAGCAGTCAATGAGCAGACTAAAATAAATGTTGGAGTCTAACTTAAAACCTGCCACCAGATGCAGCTGTACAATTAAAGTACATAAACTCACTTGCCACTATAAAGCCTACCACCAGATGCAGCTTAATTGTCACTTGCCACTCACTGACAGGGTTTTGATATGTCTGCAAGCAATTGATTTATTATGGCCTCTGTGCAGTCAAACCTCTCTGCTAATGATAATCTGTATTTGCAGCTGCTCCCCAGTGCTAGCATCACTGCCTTGACTCCACCTCAGATCATCAGGCATTAGATTCTCATAAGGAACATGCAACCTAGATCCCTTAATGATAATCTGTATTTGCAGCTGCTCCCCAGTGCTAGCATCACTGCCTTGACTCCACCTCAGATCATCAGGCATTAGATTCTCATAAGGAACATGCAACCTAGATCCCTCACATGTGCGGTTCACAGTAGGGTTTGCGCTCCTATGAGAATCTAATGCTGCTGCTGATCTGACAGGTGGAGCTCAGGCGGTAATGCGAGTGATGATGGGGAGTGGCTGTAAATACAGATGAAGCTTTGCTCACTCACCCGCCACTCACCTCCTGTTGTGCAGCCCGGTTCCTAACAGGCCATAGACCGGTACCATTCTGTGGCCCAGGGGTTGGGGACCCCTGCTCTAGGATACTCCTAACCATTGAGAATTATCTGAAGAATTGTGTAATTTCACCATAAAATTATTAAATCTTCTGATTCCACCACGAAAGAAGTGATTATTTTTTTATTTTTCTTTTTTAGTATAAAAGTAAACATTTATTTAATATAATAAAAAACTTATAGCAAATCAATTTTTATAAAATGTGACAAATACTTCTATGCAATAAAATACAATATTACCCCAAAAGTGGTCTGGTCTTTGTCCTTGGTTACTAGAAAGTGATCTAGGTTCTGTAACACCTGATAGGAAAGTAATTTTTTTTTTTTTTTTTTTTTGCTTTGGGACTTTGGACACCAGTCTATCAATGTAATTTATGATGGGGACTTTGGGCTGGTGACTAAAAACCTTTCCCCATATTGATATATATGTGAAATATGTACAATGTGATCTCTAAGAGTCATTTGAAAATTTGGGTTTTAAATTTAAGACAGTAGTCATGGCTGATAATGTATGTTTGACAATCATGCAATTATACACAGAGGTTACAACTGAAGAAACAGGACTGAGGGACACTAACTCAGGTAAGGAGAATAAAGTAATGATAGCAAACATAGAATGCTGAGAAGTGCTTAAGTATTAGTTAAACAAGCAGGCAGAAATCCAGATTAACTTAGTGAAAATTCAGGTGCCAGTACTTAAAATATGTATGCACTTGGCCACATTATTTAACCTTTGTGTAACTCAGTTTCCACATCAGTTTATTGGCATAATTTTAGAAGCATCCTCATAGGACACATAGTAAATGATCAGTACATTTTAATTGTTATCAGTATCACTATTATTACTATTATCATTCAAAGAGAAGAAAAAGGAAGATGTGGGAAAGAAATGTAAAACCAGTTGAAAGGTCACAGTAGTTAAATAAGAGGAAGAGACAGTGAATACAGATAACTTTTAAAGATAGTTTTAAAGAAAAAGTAAGGAGGAAACAGAGCTGTACCCTGAAGGGAAGTCATGGTTGAACACCATTGATTAGTTTAGGAAGATTTCTTTGGTTGTTTTAGAGAGATCTGACCAGCTTTGTAGGCTAAGGAAATGTGTAAATGGAAAACAGAATGAAGATATCTAAGACCCTATAGGACTAATTGTTGCAAGGGATGGGAAATGACAGAGTGGAAGATTAAGCCTGAGACAAGCATTGAACACTTCATTCCCTGAGACAAGAAAGTTGATAAAATAAGGTAAAGATAGAGATATTTGGGGATCTAAGTAAGGGAAGGCACATAACCTCTCACCAGAAGGACTTGATCTTCACATCAACAGATTGTGGTAAAACAAAAAGCACCTTTAGTGAGAGTGAAGGTTTGGATGAAGTTGAAAGACATAAAAAATATGGTCAGATATGGGCTCTATATTTTAAAATACTGGAGTGGGAGCTGATGTGAGAGATATTGAGTTTTATAAGGTGACTGGATATATAATTTGATGGAATGGAGAAGTAAATATATGCAAGCAGAGGTGCTGAAGGATTTTAAGGCAGGAGTCATAAGCACTGATTCTGCAAAAGGAAGCAATGAGAGGGAATGGAATAGGGCAAATGTCTGCTCTGGCCAAAAATATTCAATAAAAGAAATTAGATAAAAATAATTTTCTATTGGTTGAGGACATATGATGAAAATGTTAAAGAGCTTTAGAGTGGTGTGAGGAAATCAAAATTCACTCTCTTTCTTTGAAAAGAGAAGCGGCGTGATCACTAAAATGTATAGGGTAGTTGGAAGAAAAAGAGGTTAGACAGGAAGATCAGTTATAAAGCTGTTTTAGTCATCCTTTTCTGGGACAGAATTAGTGATGGAAATAAATAGAAAGAGACGTTTTAAAAATGACATTGTGAAGGAAAAAAATGTCTTTTAAAACTTGCTATATTAAATAAAGTTGATAATTGCCATACCATAATTACATTTTAAGTAATTTCACAAAACCATGTATGAAATGAAAGAACATTTTAGTGATGAGTTGTGTAATCTATTTTCTCAGTGTTAATATTTAATAATATAAAGTTGACCCTGAAATTTATATAGGCAATGCTACATTTTCCTTTTTATTTAACTTGTAAGAAAAAATTTCCACTTCACATAAATTCAAATTATAGACCCTCATGGATCTAGACTTATCAATATTAATTGGAAGAAGCACTTTAAATTTTAATGCAATAAAAATGAATTTATAAATAGAAAATATGGGAAAATGTTATACTTTAACTTATCTCCATCCTTGCCCTCACTAATTTCTGCTTTTAACATTGACATAACATCAGCAGTATCTTTAATCAGCATGATAACTTATTTTATATTTTTAATAGGGAATGCATATATTATTAATCATGGCTTAAGTTAATTAATTAGAAGCTCTAGCTTTGTCCATAGGTGAACTTCAGAAGAAGTTAGCTTCACTATTCTCTCAAAGTGAACATTTATAAATCATGTTGCATTATATAACTCAGTTTCAAAATATTAGGGAACTGTAAATTCAGGATAATAGAAGAGTTTTCAAGTACTTTTTCCATCCATACCCTGCCTCAGTACATGATTGGTCCTGAATCATGCCAACTATTTCATTCCTATAGAAAAAAGGTTTTCCTTCTTTATAGGCTGGAAGTCTCCTGCTGTATGATAAACTCACAGTTTTTAATCTCTGGTTGCATGAGCAACAGCTATTCACTACTCTTCATAAAATAGCCATCATTTAACTGAAATCTGTTACTAGTGATACTTGACACAAGGTCATCAGGTCAAATATTTTGGCCAAAAATATTTTTAAACGAAACAAAGAAGCATTAATCAACTTTCAGAACAAATGGGCATTTTGGAGTGTGTACCTTGTTACTTGTTTAAAATATTTGATTCAGTGGTTATAGAAAATATGTCCCTAATAACAATTCTTCCACTTTTTGCATGAGAGCAGAGGAAAAAGGTCATTTCACATGCTGAAATAAACAACAAACTGTAAAGGTACATACCTGAATATATTTTACTGTATAATCAAATCAAACTTGCCAGAGAATTAATCTGACATTTGTTTAACGTATGACTTTTTCATGTGAGACATGAAAACTAGTTATAAGGTAAACAGGCTGCATAATGACTGCCATTCACTTTTATTCAAGCATACAAAAGCTGTAGCAATTTAAAAAAAATTTTTCAAAACCATTGCATGTGAGTAAATTCTTATATGTATATATATATATATATAAATAAATTTAACAACTTTATTGGAGATAACTGCTTTACAATATTGTGTTAGTTTCTGCTGTATAAAAAAGTGAATCAGCTATATGTATACATATATCCCCATATACCCTCCCTCCTGCATCTCCCTCCCCCTCTCCCTATCCCAACCTTCTAGGTAATCACAAAGCACTGAGCTGATCTCCCTGTGCTATGCAGCTGCTTCCTACTAGCTATCTATTTTACATTTGGTAGTGTGTATAATGCTACTCTCTCACTTCATCCCAGCTTCCCCTTCCCCTTCGCCGTGTCCTCAAGTCCATTCTCTACGTCTGTGTCTCTATTCCTGCCCTGCCCCTAGGTAAATCAGAACCATTTTTTTTAGATTCCATATATATGTGTTAGCATACGATATTTATTTTTGTCTTTCTGACTTACTTCACTCTGTATGACAGACTCTAGGTCCATCCACCTCACTACAAATAACTCAATTTCATTTCTTTTTGTGGCTGAATAATATTCCATTGTATATATGTGCCACATCTTCTTTATCCATTCATCTGTCGATGGACACTTAGGTTGCTTCCATGTCCTGGCTATTGTAAATAGTGCTGCAATGAACATTGTGGTACATGACTCTTTTTGAATTATGGTTTTCTCAGGGTATATGTCCAGTAGTGTTATTGCTGGGTCATATAATTCTAATTTTAGTTTTTTAAGGAACAACCATACTGTTCTCCATAGTGGCTTTATCAATTTACATTCCCACCTGAATGTTATAAGGCTTATTTAAGTATAAAATTATGGTTGTGGGAGCTTCTGTAATAAGTATTTGATATTAAAAGCTTTTCTTGATATCAGAGATAATTTATTCTCAACATTTTGATTGCATTCATGACCACAAATATTAAAAGAAAAAGAGCTTGTATCTAATTCACTGATGGCTGGAGTTGACTATAATCCCCCATCAAATGTGCATTCTATAAGTCCTCGTCCTTCTTCGAGTTTCTTCTTCAAACAGCAGCTTCACCTGGTTCCCTACAATCTCCCCAGGCATCATGTGCTGGAGGTGTCCAAGTAGTAGAACTCTGGTCCAAGAGGTTGGGAATTTTCTCCTAGAGGACTGACAGTAGTATACTCCTGATGCAGGTGGGAATATCTGACCCAGACCAAATATGTTCCATGAGTTCTTATTGTCAGTTTCCCTCTGTCCTCTCTTCTAGTCCAGTGAGTTTTCAGTCTACAATAGTGTGTTTACTCATTGTATATTCTTCCAAGTATATTATTAGGAAATGAATTTTAAACCATGAGTCCTTCAGTATTTCATCATTTGAAAATCACTGCCGTGAACTGTTGAAAATTAAAAACCTATTTTACCAAACTCTCTGTAATAAATGGATCTTTCTGTTCCCTTTGTATTTCTCCTTCAATATCTCTTTCCTGAGAATCTGGAGATTGAATGCCCTAGTTGCCTGAGCTGCATGAATGGTCACTGGTATAATTAGATTACATGGGGAGAAAGAGAAAAATGAACTCACAATTAGTATTTAAAATTTATATTCTGACTCATTTTACCTCTAATTGGCTTCTTTATCCTCCACCAAGAAGAATGGTTTTCAAAGTCCTCCTCAAAAATACAGATAATATTTTAAAATTATTTGTATTTTTCTATTGTCTTCACACAGTGCTAGGAATTAAATAGTTGCTCAAAAATATTTTTAAGTTTGTTTATGTTGACATAGGTCCAGAACTTCACTATGGTCTTTAATGAAAACCTTAATTTTATTAATTCATTCAATATTCCACAGATATTTATTGAGAGATTTCTATGTTCCAGCCACTGATAAGTTCTAGGGATGAAAACACAAAAACATAAATGTTACACAGCTGTGCCCTTAAAAAGATAACAGTCTAGTAATGAAGATAGCCAAGGAAACAGAAAATAACAACAGCTGAATAAACTCAACGAGAGCTGTCATTATTTTGTTTCACTAATGTGTCCCCAACACCTAACATAGTATCTGCTATAGAGTAGTTGTTCCATGAACTTTTATTGACTATTTTATGGATAAGTACTATAAAAGAGCAACAGTTCTCACTAATGAGTTGTGATTAGGTTTGAGGTTATTGCACAAATAAGATGTAACCAGTTACTGCCAAACTATCAATATTTGCAAAATGTTTTCTTTATTTTTTAATGATAGAGTTTAGGTTTATTGGTAATATAATTCCCACTCATTTGTATTTCAAAGTACTTAGAAAGGCTGGTGTAGTATAAATTCTGTTAAGTGAGACTGTCTTTGAATCCTGCTTCTAATTCTTATAAAAAATGTGATTTTAGAGAAGTTACCTAATTTCTCTGAGCCTTACTTTCCTCATCTGTAAAATAGGGATAATAATAGTCCTACTTCATAGATGTGTTGTATGGATTAAATGCTTAATATACACAAAGTGCTCAGAACAGCCCTAACGTGTAGTGCTATATAAACATGAACTGTTCTTATTACCATATAAGTTTTTTTCTGCAAGTGAGAAACAAAGACAGTGGAGTCCAGACTAGCTTGTTGACAGTTGCATATTATTCTGGAGATGGGCCCATAAGAATGTCTGAACTATGAGAACTGCCTGTTGATCATAGCAGAAAAACAGATGAGAACAACAATGACAGAATAGGTACAGGATATCTTGAGAGCCTGTAGGAGCAGTATCTCAGGCCTGCATATTCTGAATAGCTGAGGAGTATAAATTACACAGGCTAATTTATTTATTTTAATACAGTTATCTCTTAGCCATTAGGCTTGCTGGCTGATTTCTAGTGTCTTCACCCAATATCCTTTCTTTTCAGCTGAGTTAAGATAATCTATTTTAATGTCCAAGTTAGTATAATATATTCCTTAGAAAGAACTTAAATACATAGAGGATATTTTTTTCTTCACTCTCCTAGTTCTTTTATCCTGTGCTCTTAAGGCAGTTCTGACGATGCCATTCTTCAACCTAGGAAGTGAATTTTTTAAACTTCAAAATCCTGATAAAATATTTTTAAAATCTTACATTCCTTCCAACTCTTTACAGTTTTGTCACTTGGAGGCATGCCAATATTATGCATTACTATAGAGATTTATTTTCCTCCTGTTATCTAGGTATAACCGATGCAGGAACCAGAAGAAAAGGCCCACCTGAACAATGATGGAAGGAAAGAAAATGGCTATCTTCTAGTCATCAGCCAGTGATTTGTTTTAATGGTTAGCCTAACCCCAGTCTGTCTGGCTTCAAGTCTTATTGACATTCCTCCTTGTACTGTGGATCAGCAAATTTCCTGCCTCCTGCTGAAGAGCTTTGTTAACTTGTGCAAGGGTAAGTTTGAATATTCAAGATGCTATAATTCTGTTTCCAGAAATTTACAGGCAGTGGTAACTGAACAACTTTCATAACAGGTAATGTCGGGTGCTTCATATTTGCTATTCATATAAATTTCACGTAAGCAGACATTGGCTTTATTTCAATAACCTGATCTCTTTACAAAATATTCTAAATAAGCAAAAATAAATATTAACAATGTTTTGTTGGTTTGCTTCTTTTACAAATTTGTATAGCATATTAAAAGAAGATGTTGTCCCATAATCTATAACCTGGAAAGATATGTTATTATTTTTCTAGATCTCAGAAATATGAATAATAAGATTTGTTCTTCATGTGTGGTTTTCTATGCAACACTCTCATTTAGTCATTTCTATCATTTATAAAAATCCACTGCAAGCAGCAGTGCACACACACACACACACACACACACATAAACAAGCTCTTCACATTGATTACAGTTGTTCTGGAGCTAGTAGAGTTTTACTCTTAGAAAATGTGTTCAATAAAAAAGTAATATTTTACCATCTAAAGCTTGTCTAAATGTCTTCTCGTGATGTCTGCTATGTTCCTCTCTATATTTAGGTCTGTGCTTTGTCTGTGTTTGCATCTAATTCTGTTTTCATCTTTATCTTTAAGAATGTTTAAAAATAGAGGTTAAAAAAAGAGACACTTTGCAGCTTCAGTACAGTAAGAACATTGAGGTTCTTAGTACATCAGTAGTCAATCACTATAGCGTCATAATAGGGACCACAAGGTGATTTCACATACGTTCTTTCTTACTTTCAAAGTTGGTTTCTCAAATTTCTATGTTATCACAAAGGTATTTTTTCTCCAAGTGAATACATATTAAATGTCTATATGTGTAGATTGTTAGATAAATTCTGTGTGTGTGTTTGTGTGTGTGTGTGTGTGTGTATAATCTGTAAAACATGGAAATTGACAACCACTGAAGTACATTTTTAGCAACACAGAACATAGATGATTGACAGAACAAAGCATATGGAAATGAAGAAGAATCTAACCCACATTTATATCTAAGAAAAAAATATTTGCCTGAAGGGAAAATATTAATTAGTTTGTCTACATGAAAGATAAAAGTCTGGAAGACATATCCATCAAAAGGCAGTGGAATAAACAGCAAAATGGAAATTATTTGTAAATTGACAGTAAACTTGGCAAACATTAAGTGGGTAAACAAGTTATTTGGCATGCAAAGCACTTTGAAATCACAGCCTCTGTCAGGAGGCATCTGTGCATAGATCCACTTATTTGACAGAAATTAACATTTCACAGAAATCTTTGTTGCATGCTAAAGATTTCTTTACCCTCCTTAATTATTTTAATTGCTGCCTCAGAATGTTCCATACAAACACTCAAAAGATGTTAAAAATGCACAAAGTCCAATCCAATTTCATCAATAATATACAGTTACTGCACTCTGGAATTGACTGAAATACCTATCAAAAGGCAAGTTGTTTAAGTAAATGTACCAGGTTTATTTTTCTGGGATGAAACATAAGAGCCACATAACTCAAATGAAGATCCTTTATAGTACTAGGAAAACTAAAATTGCTTTTTAAGGAAAAGAAAATACCTCACCCACTTTTATCTATCCTAAAAATAATTCAAATCACCCAAGGGTCCAAAAGTCTACAGACTAAAATACTTTTCACTAACTTCAAAATTTTATAACTATTCAATCTAATAAATATGATATAGTATAAATAGTATTATCACAGGTATTCAGAAGTCCTATCTCTGACACTTACCAGTTGTCAGTTAACTTCTCTGGTTCTCAGTATCTTCATCAATAAAGAGTTAGACATTGAATCAACCTTTTCTGAAGTCTCTTCTAATCTTCAATTTAGAGGTTATGGGTTATTTGAATTTGAATATTAATTCTTAAAATATCTTATGTTTGATTCAAATGCAAATGGTCTCAATCAAAAATAATATTCCTTTCTTTTCTAAATTTATTTATTCTTTATGAGAGACATTTGTGAACAAAAGTCCAAGGGTCTTTCAAATTCAGGGAATTTTTACCTTTTAGAAAACTGGAGTTCAATGGACTTGAACTTAAGTGTTATATTTAAAATAGTTCACTATTATGTTCCAGACCCTTTGTTAAGTACTTCATTTTTATTATCTCAATTTTCTCACTTGATTATTAAAACAGCATATGAAATAAGAGGGCAGTCTGGTAGTAGAATCAGAATCAAAACCAAGTTCCTTGATTCAAAGTCTCTAGTGTCTCCACACTACTATATTCATAAATTAAGTAGGCAGTTGCCTATTTAAAGTATACTTCAAGGGAATCTCCTGACCTGTTATTATACATTAGATTCATTGCTATGTCTTAATAACTCAGAATCTCCTTCTAGGAGATTCCTATTACCAGCCACAAAAATTAGCTAACACAATGATCCCTAAGTGCTTGTTTATAACAAAGATTTAACTTGTCAGCAGCAAAATCAATCAATTAGTTGATTTTCATAAAGCTAGATATAATTTGTTGGAAGTATTCTTCATTATTTTAAATTATTCTTCTTATTATTTTGGTGTTAAAGGATATTTCTCTTAAGAAATAATGGTCAGTGTGGAAGATAATATACTCTATGTAGTCTGGCAGAAGCAGTGTGGCATGATAGTTGAAAAGTGGAGCTTTGGCTTCAATCTATCTTGGTTGTAAGACACTCATTTCACTTCTAATTCTACAACCTTGTGCAAGTGATTAAACCTCTCTAAAACTTACTTTTCTCAACTCTACAACTTAACTAATAATGGTATCCATTTCATAAGACTATTGTGATGATAATTTGAGTTAATGCCTATGAGGTGCCTTGTACAAGTTAATGGCACGAAAAATATTAGCGGTTACTTGTATGGTAGAATGTGGTTATATATGTGTGAGTATGTGCACACACAAGTGTGCATGTGGGTTTTTAAAAATATCTTTACCTGTTAAAAAAATGTACTTTAACCAAGACTCAACTGCTTGCTTAAGCTAAAATCAGACATCCTGCATAGCAACAATGCAAAACAAGCAATCAGATGAAACTGGGGCAAGCAGAACTAAGACAAATGGGCTTATACAGAATAACAATTTTGTGTGTTTTACCTTTATAAGCCTCACTGTAACTTTAATCCAGTGTAACACAGCTCAGTTGTATGGTCGAATCTGTGTGTCCCCGGCAGCAGTCCTCATACTCTCCTAAATAAAATTCATAATTTTGTATTTTTTTTTTGTTGTTCAGAAGTTTTATAAATTGACATTTCTTGGCATAGTCAGCACGACCCATAGCAACTGACCTGGATCCCTGGACTTCCCTGGACTTTTGGCTTGTACCTCCAAGAGACCCTTGTTCTCTAACACCTCTCTTAGCTGACTGAAAACTTTAGCAGTAAGTCTTCTGGATTCTGAAACCCACAGCTTGGTAGAAGTTCAGACTGGAAGAAATATAATTCAGGAGACTGTGAAATTCAGCTTTCTTATTCCGGCTTGAGATTCAGGTTCAAGATTTTTTTCTATCTAGAGTTTAGGGTTTCAGATCTTGGTGAGTACTCACAATAATGGGAAGTTCTTTAGCAAAAATTCAAAGAAAGATGACCCCCCCAACCTCTGTCAGTTTTATGTTTAACACCTATGGACCCTCATCCTTCAACTACTGGTCTGAATAGGTCTCTTTTACCTGGGGTGATTTAAAACTGCACTGGACAAAATGGTTATCATTTAAAATTCTTAAACTGTTTTGTGTGCTCAGTTGGAGAGGGCTTACAAAACCATACAAAATGAATGGGAAGCATATTTCAGTTGGTATTTAGAGGCTTCTATACATAAAGCTGACAAAATTGCTTTCCTCCAAACTGTTAACCAACAATCATCTGAGACCTTTCCCCTAATTGAAGGAATCTACTCCAGATCAACCTAAACCTCCTCCTTCTGCTCAAGCTTACAAACCAACCTGCCCTCTCTGCCCCTTTATCCCTCCCTTTCTTTCCTATTTCTTCTTCTTTGGAGGCCCATTGTTTAGAGCTACCACCTCATGTGCTAACAGCTCCATTTAAATAAAACACAACAGGTGAGGAGAGCCTGCTGTAACCTACAATCCTTGGACAAATTCAGAACAAATAACAATAACTAAGGAGTTTCCTGATCCCACTTCTCACCCTATCTCATTTTTGTTTCATCTAGTCATATAAACTTAGGGACCTGTATATTCTAATTTATACCAATGTATTCACAACTTAGTAGGGGAAGGAAGGGCAAAGGAATGGATAGCTAATGCAAACTGAGACCAACTGATCAACAATTTTGATTTAAAAAATCAGCTGAGGATGAAAACAAGGTGAATGACTTAGCGAAAAACATTCATTAGGTTATTCCACAAATTTTCCTTAAGATTATAGATTGGAAAAAAATTCAATTAACTACCCAGAAATGAGACAAATCCATTTTAAATTTCCTTGAAAAATTCAAGAAACCCTTAAACAATACTCAGGTATGAAAGATATTAACTATCAAAACTCATCCTTGTTCAATTACTCTTTTCTAAACTGATTAGATGAGGAATTACCCACCTTGGTAAAATGACATCAGTCAATTGGGGTCCTATTGATTCCCATTATTTAGTAAATCTAGCTGAACAAATTTCAAAAACTATTAAAAGAACAAAATAAGAAGAAGGCCTTACAAATAATGAACTAACAATTACAGAAGCTTGGGACTAAAAGGCAGAAACCTCATACCATATAAGCCAGCCCCACAGGGAATCCATTTCTAATACAAAACAAAAATAAAACCAGAAAGAAACAACAAAAAAACACAAACAACAACAAGTAATTACAAAGATTATTAGACAAAGAACCCAACCAATCTTTCTTGAGAGAACCAACAATCTAAGCAACACATACCACAATGGAGGACTCCAAGGGAACTTTAGGGGAATTTTAGTTTTTCTTGTTACCCCAATTCTACTGCCAACAGCCGAACAACCTGATGGCTGTATCACCTTGATGGAACAACTTTTGAGCCTCCAAGCAGACCTGAGAGAAATGCCCCTACTTAATGATGAGTTGATATAGTTTACAGATGGCTTATATTTAAGGAGTTCTGAAGGGATTTTTCAAGCAAGATACACCCTTGCTTCCCTCACTGAAATAATTGAATCAGGTTTGATGCCTAGTACAACAGGCTGAATTATATGCTCTTGAATGCACCTATATTTTGGCAGAAGGGAAAACAGTTAACATATATCCAGAAAGCAAGTATGCATTCAGGGTGGCCCAGGACTTTGTAATGTTATGGAAACAAATAAGGTTTTTTTTTTTTTTTTTTTTACTTTCTAAAGCCGAAAGATTTAAAAAACAAACACTGATGATGTAATTGCTCTGCTGGATTCTATTCGGCAACCCCAAACTCAAGCTACCATAAATGTCACTAGTCACTCCAAGATAATCATGGAGGAAAGAAAAAGGAATCCTTTTGCCAATTCAGCAGCAAAGGCCACAGTGCCAGCCATTCAGTTCTAGTGACTATGCCCCTCATTCTGAATAAATCTGACCTAAAATTGACTCCAAGATTGCCTAAAGGAGGTCCAAATGTCAGTGGGACAAAATGGATGTAATTGGGTTAAAAAGGGCTACATTTATGACCAGAATATAAATCTATGTTTCAGGACCCACAATAAGCTGGTATGCCCTGGTTGTTACAGAAATTTATGCCAGAGCTTATACATAATCTTACTCACTGGGGCCTAGACAAGATGGTCCAATGGGGAAAACAGTATTTCTGGAAACTCTTCACAAATGTAGCACAGTAAGTGTATCAAAATCGTTCTTCTTGTCCAAAGTATAACTGAAGTAAACCGATACAAACCCCACCTGAGAATTTCCCTCTGCCTTCAGGTTACTTTGAAGTATGGCAAATCGATTTTATTCATCTTCCTCCATCATAAGGTTATAAATATGTGATAGTAATGATTTGTCAGTTCTCCCATTAGGTAGAAGCTTTTCCTTGCTGCCAAGCTACAGTCATGACAGTGGGCAAAACACTCCTAGAGCAAATCATTCCAACTTGGAGAATTTCAAAAGAACTACATAGTGATTTGGAAACTCAATTTACAGGACAATTATTGAAGAATGTACGTAGCATTTGGCCAGTAATATGACATTTCGATTGTACACGCTATCCTTATTTTAGGGTTTAGTGAAATGCACAAATGGAACCGTTAAGGCACAATTAACAAAATTTATAGAGTCTTTTAACCTGTCAGGGCCTAAAACTACTTTAATTTTCTTACCTTAAGAACTTCCCTCATAGGTAAACATAGACTGTCTCCTTTTGAAATAATCACTGTGTAACACATGTGCCTAGATGAAGGAATGTATGAACCTACTATGTGAAATAAAATCTGTAAACATACAGCCAAGATATTATTAAGGCTCTAGCACATAATACTAACCTTGTTTCAGACTCCTTCCACAGCATGCTCCTGGGAGAGGAAGATATTCAACATTGTATTCTAAAACCATGTAACTTTGTATACTGGAAGAGACATCTGAAGAAAGATTTTCTCCAACCAAGATGAAAGGAACCCTAGCAGGTATTACTGATAAATCTTATGATACAAAATTAAAAGACATTGATTCTTGGATCTATATATCTCATTTTTTAAAAAGGCTCCAACACCTACAGTGGAGTGGATTGCTTCCACAATATCAGATATCTGATTGAAATTGACTAGATGACAGCTCAATACCTTGAATCAGCCAACAGCTAATGTAAACAGCTTTCCCAAGACCCCAGACCAGGCCTGTATAATATGAATAATCCTTAAATTTACTATTTAGTGTTCATCATAATCATCATTTAATTGCACCTCACGGTGGAATAGGTTCTGTTACTAATATTACTTTTATACTTAGATAAATGCATCACACCAGGTCCAACTTGAAACTGGTAAACTCATAAAGCTGGCAGAGAATCCCTTAAAGGTTAATCTAATTCTCCTCTGGACGGGATCAATTTTAAATTTCCTAACCTCTTTAGTTGGATCCGTCCTAAAATCGGGACCCTACTTCATTCAAGACTCCAAATTAGGGGCTTCCCTGGTGGCGCAGTGGTTGCGCGTCCGCCTGCCGGTGCAGGGGAACCGGGTTCGCGCCCCGGTCTGGGAGGATCCCACATGCCACGGAACGGCTGGGCCCGTGAGCCATGGCCGCTGAGCCTGCGCGTCCGGAGCCTGTGCTCCGCAACGGGAGAGGCCACAACAGAGGGAGGCCCGCATACCACAAAAAAAAAAAAAAAAAGACTCCAAATTATACTTGTAATAATTATTGTAATGCTCACACTGTTTCTCTTGTTTAAGCTACTATTATTAATCATAGCAAAATGTGTCAGCCAATGTACAACCAAGATCATGAACACTTAAGATATGACCAATATAGACTACAACAATCTGAGCCAGATGGCCAGAGAATATGATTGCTCTATCCATACCATGATAAATATGGAATCCACCTATGGCCTTCTTTACTGTGTCTCATTGCAAATTTCAAAGGACATTGCAATCTTTTGAACATGAGCACCTATTGTGTTTCTCTCTGATTACTATGAGATTCAGCTCATTAGATGATGGTTAGTTACCTTGATTGGCTGTATCAATCCTGGTACCATAAAGTCCCACTGAAGGAAAGGATGGAACTGGGGCAGGGTGAACCCTCCACCGCCCACCCCCCCAGCAAGGAACGGATCAAGGTGAAAATAAATTTCTTCAAATATTTAGATCATCAAAATTGCAAAACAAGTCAATCAAAAGGGGGAAATGATATGAAAGGAAGGAAGATTTAAGAGGATTTTTATGTGAATGGCCTGTTAAGATGGATTCACAGTGGTTTAGGGGAATTAAAACTGTAACTGAGGCCAAGTAGACATCTGCGAACTGATATCTCACCCACCTTTTTCACAGAAAAAAACACAGAATATAATTTATCCAAGACTCAGCTGCTTGCTTAAACTAAAATCAGGTATCCTGTATAGCAATCATGCAAACCAACCAATCAGACAAAACTGGAACAAGAGGAACTAAGACAAATGGGCTCATATAGACTAACAATCTTGTGGGTTTTGCCTAAATAAGCTTTACTGTAACTTTCATCTAGTGGAACAAAGCTCAATTGTATGATTGAGTTTTTGTTCCCTGGCTGCAGTCCTCATACTCTCCTGAATAAAAATCATTTCTTTGTCATTTTGTTGTTCAGAAGCTTTATAAGTTGACATATTACTAAAGCTAGGTATTTTAATAGCATGAAAATGTCATCCACAGCAAATCTTTGAATATTTTTGGAGGTAAATATTATGATTGGTTCACATAATACCAATGGAAAATCAAAAAATATAAACTGTGATTTTATTTTTTGTTTGACTTTAAATTGAGAATGCAACTATTACGATGTTTAAGGGGAAAAGGTAAATATATTCACCTTATTAAAATGTACTTAGTGGTTTCATTCATTGTAGTCTTGTGTCACTTCTGTCATTGATCTTTAAGATTAAGGATACCAGAGTCATTAAAATGAAAATTTGTGAAAGAGATCATTCCAAGAGAGTCTAAACAAAGTTGGAAATAACATGTGATTCTAGATTAAAACCTTACAAAATTAGAACTTGGACAATTCTGTAAGGATTTCTTCCATTTAATTAAAAATTAAACAAAACAATGACAATGCATGCTCCTTTAATATATGTGTGATCAGAATTAAAATGCTGATATAAAGTTGGGGTGTTATAGATGGTAGATTATTTATAAGTATTTTTATAAGAAATTTAAGCATGATGATTGATGTACTGACAATATCTTAAGAAAATATTTTTCATATTAGGATAAAGAAGAAGGAATCTAGTGGGGACTTGAGTAAGTAAATTTACCTCTGTAGGCCTGAGGTACCTTCCAGTTCAGGGGAACTGTATGAAATAATACTCTTGAATTTAGTAGTATAGCTCAAGATCAAAATTGTAAGACAGTAAAACAGCAGAGCTGTTTACTCTAAGGACTTGGGTAATAAGCAAATAGTGTTCCTAATTTTCTTATTGCTAACCATTTTCTAAACCAAGAACAAAGAGTAAATATCACTCAGTGAGTTTCATCATGTTAATAACAAGAATCAAGCTAATCTTCTGAGCGTCCTGCACTGCTCCTGAGTACTCCTGTTCTCTAGTCACTAAACCATACTTTCTCTATTTCATCTCCTTGATCCCTGGTCCAAACAATAGTTTTTCACTTCTCTCTCGGCCAATCAGTCTAAACTATAATTGGGACATTGTAAACTCCTAAAATATTTAAGTATATGTATTTTTAAAACCATAGTAGTTTGTGATTCCTGGAAGGCAAATTTCATGTTGCCTTATAGTTCTCATACAGATTTCAAGGCATGCTTTTTCTTTCTAATTAAATGTCAACCCCTCTTTGTTTCAAATGGCTTCTTTTGAACAATAAGTTACAGAACTTACTGCTAATTAGGAATGGTTGCAAAATGAATAAATCCTGGGAATGTAATGTACTGCTTGGTGACTGTGGTTGATAATGTTGTAGATTTGAAAGTTGATAAGAGAGTATATCTAAAAATTCTCACCACAGGCAAGAAAAATATTACTAATTATGTGCAGTGATAGAGGTTACCTACACAATGAGGTGATGATTTCAAAATAGATAAAAATATCACATCATTTTGTTGTACTCCTGAAACTAATATAATGTTATTTTTCAATTATATCTCAATGAGACAGCAACAACTACTTACAAAAAATAAAAAGGAATTAAAGGAATTATAAATAGGTATTATGGACATATGCTAACAAATTTAATAACCTACATAAAATGGACAAATTAATAGAAAAAACACAAATTACTGAAACTGGCTCAAGAAGAAAGATAAAATACATACAAAGCTCTAACAAGTAAAGAGATTGAATTAGTGATCAAAACTTCTTGCAAATAAAAGCCCAGTACCAGATGACATCACTGGTGAATTCTATCCAATGATGTTTAAGGAAGAATTAACAGAAAGGAGTGACATAATCAAATGGTGAAAAAGGTGTTTCTACCATCTTTCTTCCAAAGAAAACTGATTTTGACAAACATCTATGGATAAGAGTGCCTTTGTGGAAATCTGAGAGTCAAGTGGAGAAGTTCCAGCACACCAATGGAATGAAAAAACAATCTGAAATTGGATGCATTGAAGAGGGTAAGAGGAAAAGTTCTTGTTGGTGGGAATGTAAATTGATACAGCCACTATGGAGAACAATATGGAGGCTCCTTAAAAAACTAAAAATAGAACTATCATATGACCCAGCAATCCCACCACTGGGCATATAACTTGAGAAAACCATAATTCAAAAGGACACATGTACCCCAATGTTCATTGCAGCACTATTTACAATAGGCAGGACATGGAAGCAACCTAAGTGTTCATTGAGAGATGAATGGATAAAGAAGATGTGGCACATATACACAATGGAATATTATTCAGCCATAAAAGGAAACAAAATTGAATTATTTGTAGTGAGGTGGATGGACCTAGAGTCTGTCATACAGAGTGAAGTCAGAAAGAGAAAAACAAATATCGTATGCTAACACATATATATAGAATCTAAAATTTAAAAAAATGGTTCTGATGAACCTAGGGGCAGGATGCAGAGAATGGACTTGAGGACACAGGGAAGGGGAAGGGGAAGCTGGGACGAAGTGAGAGAGTAGCATTGACATATACACACTACCAAATGTAAAATAGATAGCTAGTGGGAAGCAGCTGCATAGCACAGGGAGACCAGTTCAGTGCTTTGTGACCACCTAGAAGGGTGGGATAGGGAAGAAGGGAGGGAGAAACAAGAGGGAGGGCATATGGGGATATATGTACACATATAGCTGATTCACTTTGTTATACAGCAGAAGCTAATACAACATTATAAAGCAATTATGCTCCAATAAAGATATTAGAAAAACAATAAAAAAAGAGGAACTGTTCTACTTTACCTGCATATCCCTCTGCTAATGCAGCACAGCTCAGTGCCAAGAGAGATATTTTTCTTAACTTCTACCACAAGGAAAGTAAGAAAATATGAGTGAGTGTCAGGCTTCTTCAGCAATGCAGGACACTCTCAAATGATCCAGTGTTTGTTTGTTTGTTTGTTTTTCCCCATCCGGAACACTGAGGTGCTGCTGCTTGATTAGGGTGGGAAGCAAATGAGAGAAGAGCAACCAGGGCTCTCAGAAGGCATCGGTGGGACACATGTTTTCAAAAATATGTAGTGAATAACACCAGGAAGCTTGCAAATGAACTGCAGGGGGATGCCTTGCCTGTGAATTCCCCAGCTGACCAATGGGAATCCCCAATGATCCTCACATCTTTACCATGTGGCCAGCTCCATATATGCACCTCCAAGGGTAGTGAAAGTGAGGCTTTGTAGACAACTGGTGAGCTTGCACAGAAAGCTGGCCCAATTCTGCAGGACTGGGAGAAAGCACACAAAGTTGAACATTCACCACTGCCCTAGGGAAAGAAAAGGGGAGGATGCCAATTCTTGTCCTAGTTTGTAGACTCAAGAGAAGGTATACAAACTTATGAATCCCCACCTCCCAATAGGAAACAAGAAGGGTGGAATATGTGTGTCCATAGAAAAGTTCTGAGAAAGCCTCAGAATTCCTAATAGGGCTGATGGAATTTATTACTCTCTAGAAGCAAGCCTGTAAGAATGGAGGAGGTGACTGCTTCTTCAAATGCAAAGACACCAAAGCAAGACTTCAATGAATGTGAAAAATCAAAAAAACAAAAACAAAAACAAAAACAAATCATGTTACAATAAAAGTAACACAACAGTTATCCAGTAAACAAACCCAACAAAATGGAGATCTGTGATATAACTAATAAAAAAGTTCAAAACAGTTGTTTTAAGAAAGCTCATTGAGCTACAAGAAAACACAAAAAATCTATTCAATGAAATCAGGAAAGCAATACACAAACAAAATGAGAAGTTTAAAAGAGAGCTGGAAATCTTTAAAAAAAACACAAACAGAAATTCTGGAGCTGAAGAATACAATGAGTGAAGTAAAATATGCAAAAGAGAACATCAATAGCAGACTTAATCTTTTTAAAAAAGAAAGGATCCATGAAGTAGAAGATAGGTCATACAAATGATCTAGACAGAGTGTTACCATGTCTTCTCCAGATTCTTGAACAGCAGTGCCATAGAAATATTGCTCCCACAGATTTTTAGGCAAGTAATAATTTTTATTGAAAGGATAGCTGTGCACAAGGGAGACAGAAGACGAAAGGGTGCCAACTCTTTGAAGATTTTCAAGGAAGGGGTTTTAAAGGCAGTGTGAGGGAGAGGGTTGCAGGGTGCCTTATCAGCTTGTGCTCAATTCTCAGATTGGTTGGCATCAAAGTGAAGGTTTGAGCATCATCAACCTTCTGGTTTCTACAGGTCTGGGGTCAATGTGTTTGCAATCAATTTTCATCTGGTGGGGTCTGTTTCCTGAAAAACAAATGAACAACAACAAAAAACTCAACAACTTAGGAGTGTGTGTCAGGCCTTTATATCTTTCAGGGAACTGGGAGTTTGGTAATTCTGCTATGTGGTGGATTTATAGTCCCGCTTTTGTCCTTTGGAAATTATGTACATACACCAGTGGAAGAGAGATAATCTTTTACTCCTGTGGGTCTCTGGTTATTGTCTCAAAGACCCAGGCTTTCAGGTGCCTTGTTTTACTGGGTTTTTTAGGCTGTTTGCTCAAGGTCATTCTCCAGTCCTTTTTCAAGATGGCTACACTCATGTTTTCCTGTCTCATTTCCCCTCAGAATTCATGCCTCCTTATTCTTAAGGGGTTGCTGAAGAGCAAGGGTCCATCTTCAGAAATTGCTTCAAAGCTGACTCAGAGCTGTTTTCCCTTCCTGATGGGAGGCATAATAGTCTCTAACTACCTGGCTTGGGTTAGGAGAGGGCTGGACCATATTACAGAGTGCTTGAAATCTGCTGGGAGTTTTGCTACAGACCAGCCCATGATAGAAACTTTTGCAATGTGTTTACCCACACCTAAGAAGAAAGATGATTGTGAGTCACTATGGTCAGGATGATAAGCTCCAATCCCAGTGACATGGACTCCTGGGTGGGAAATATGCAACCAGGCCACCAAAGTACCCTTTGCAAACATTGTCATATTCCTTAATCAAGTAAATTTTATGTTTTCCCCCTTGGTCTACTGTAAGCTCGACCTTGTGATATTTCGGAACAGATGTGTTCAGTACTTGTTCCATTTCTTGGTCTAATAACTTTAATTGTTCTTCTGACCACTGAGCCTCCATTAGACTGATTTCAAAATGTGGAGATTAATTGGTTTCTAAGAACAGCTTGTCTTCCACATACAAGTTATTAAAAGTCTTATTCACTTGCAAAAAATAAATTCTTTCAGTGTGCTGAGTGCTACATCAGATTCTTATCCTGTTGACATTAAAAGTTTTGTTTTTACAAGTAAAGTCAGATAGTACCACTTTTTCATTGACCCTATCTTGCCAGCAGAACTTTCCCTTTCCCATATACTGTATATTGTTCTGTACAGAGTCTTTACTATGGGTCAGGTTAGAGTGTCCCTTGAGTCCCACTTAGTTTGAGGGCACAACCAAATATTGTTTTACAGGGTGTAACTTAGCATTGAGACTGGCATCCAAGTTTGGTATTTAGTCTTTTTATCTAACAGAGCCCAATGGTTCCCTATGAGTGTATGCATTGTTTTGAAATATATTCCCTATTTCAACCAAGTGTAGTACTTGGCATAGCTGCTTTTGGCTAATTTTGAGAACTGAGGCAGTCAGGGCACACAGATGAAGGTTACAGTTGCCACTTATCCCATAGCTTTGGGGGACCATAAGTCTCCAAGGTGAGCATCCTTGCCTTCTGCTCCCAGTATGGTGGACCACTGTTTTGATGTCACTTCTGGTTCTATAGTTACATTGAGGCCATAAGCTGCCATTGGCAGCTGCTAACTGATATTGTTTTGAGAACAGCTGGTGGTGACCTTAAGTCACCATACGGTTCAGAAATTCAAGTTCTCAGTAATGTAAGAATATGGAATGTGCCTGAAAATCACATCCACAATGATCATCTGGCTCTATTTTGGATGCTTGAACCACAGTTACTCTATTTTGAGTTTTAAATGTATTTTTTCCCATAATGTTTAAAGCAGATGTACAGTGTATATTTGACATGTCACAAAACAGGCTGTCTTAGTTAACCAGAATAACTTTTCCATACTTTGATATGTGAAAATTTACTATATCATTTCTGCTTTTTGTTTGCAAATCTTTGAAGAGAAAGCATTGATGAGCAAAATATTTGTCCCCCAGTGCCAGTGTGGTTGTTGCCTGCTCTGGGTCCATCACGTGTAATATATATATATTTGTCTAATTATCCATGTTGGGGGAAAAACAAATTAGACGTAACAAGCAAGTACAGAGGTATGCCAATGGGGAAATATTTTATAGGCTATACATTTTATCAATTATGCCAAATTGTCACACAATCACTGTACATGTTCTTCAAGTAGTAGACTTACAGCAAGCAGTGATACATGTCATGGGTAGTTATACTCTGTGACAACTTCACTAGAAAATTTTCTTTTCATTCTGAGCATTATGGTCAAAAGTATGGCTAGAAGTAAAATGATAACTTTCAGTTGGAAATGTTTAATTTCTTACCCAGTTCAGCAGTATGATTTGAACATTATCAGAAACCTGTACTTGTTAAAGTCTTTATGAATCTTCTTAAAGATGAAGCATTTTTACAAAGCATTAAAGTGAAATAATAACTGTCTATGAATGACAAAAGACTTAAAAGACATGGTTAAAGATCTGATTACATGCAACTGAAAAAGAAGTTTAATTAAGTTGTTGTGGCATACAACATTTTAAGAAAATAACTAGAATTATGACTGATAACATCATACAGGACATATTCAAATTTAAGGAACATTGTATAATTTCTAGAACACCTACATTAATGACATTTACCCATAAAATATAACCTAAGAATATTTATCATTATTTGACAATGTTTTCCATGTATTTAATTTATCAAATAATCCTAATTAATTAATGTAATATTTCTCTCTGAGGTGCATCAAGTGCCCTTCAAAACATCCCAAAGTTAGTAAGAGATAAAAAGAACTTCATCTAAAATTTGATCCTTGGGAAGTTTGTCAGAAATATTAAAAATTTCAAAACATCTGGTCAAATAGTATCTTAGCTCACTGTGAAATAATATTTAGCCTAAGTGACAATAAAAGACTTTGGAGGGAAATACAGAGAATTACAATACATCACTACAGATGACTTTAAAACATAAAGAAATTTACAGTCTGTTATAAAAAGCAGTTCAGTATTCCAGGAAAAACTTTGTTCTCTTAACAGAGAGAGAAAAACAAACTCTAGTCTTGTACCAGCTTACTTTTAATTACAAAATTCGTTTACTTAATTAAATTTAATCTAATCTTAGACAGTTTTGACCATGCACAAAACTTTCTCAAGTTTCCTTTTTAATAAACCCTGCATCACTTTCTTTATCCACATTAGTTTGTACCTTATTTTTCCCATCCAGAAACAACCAGCTCTAGGACAAAATTATTCTCTCTCTCTCTCTTTTTTATTTTTTCCCTAAAGCAAAGATATCTCCATTCTTCACACATTCTATTGCTGACAATATATATCCCACTTCAAAAAATAAAATGCTTCCCTTATTATTTTGGTGTTTAATTACACATATTATCATTTTTAACCCTTAAAAAAGTCTTAATCTCTAGTGAAAACTAAGAAGCAAGCAATATGAACTGTTTGTCATACCAGTATTTCCTGATTAGCAAACTTAAGAATATAATCCATGACCTCTAAAAAATACATTTTTTTCATTGAATAATTTCTCTTTTAAATGTGGCACATGTCTAATAAATCCAAACATCTTTAGCTTTTCTCTCATAAGAAGGGAAAAGTAGGTGAAATTAGACTTGTCTAGAAGACAATGTTCCAGGATTTTGTCTCATTTAAAAATGATTTAGGCCTTCAATGAATTCTCATTACTTAATTTAGCAAAACTCTAAATTTTCAAGTTACTAATAATCTAACAAAACTAAAACATAATTATTCCCAAATAGTTCACCTAAAAGCTTTTATTGCATTTATCTCTATTTGATAACTTATGACAATATCATCATACCAAGTTAATTTTCTTGCTGACAAATTTTGCAAAAGATATAATATGAAATTATTGTCTTTCAGTAAACCTAGATACAATGAAACTACTATACTTAATATTGATGACTCTAAAGACATGTCTGTATTAATTAACAAACTTAAACTAACTTTAATACCAGATATTAAGTTAATACTGAATATTCCCCAGATCACATGAACCAGAAATTTATTTTGGTTGGTTTCTGTTGATTTTTAGAAATGTTTGATTAGTAAGTGCTTACTTTTATTTAAGCCAATTAAATAGAGTTCACTCACAAGTTGATTTTGTTAATACTATCCAAAGATAAAGACATATATTCATAATGTACACATAAGCATACATATTTCCAGACAGACAAAGGTCTCATAGCTTCATTTTAAAACTTATTCATGAATCAGGTATTTTAATACAAAACTTATTAATTTATAAATTTTATCCTATTTCCCTCTCTGTAAGAAAACACTTATAATTGCATAATAGTACCATAGTTTAAAGATACATTGAGACCACTTTTCCCTAAATCTAGGGAGTATTATGGCACATCATATTACAAAGGAAAATCATCTTTTTATATTTAATTGGCTTGTGATTGAAAGTGGTCCAATTCTGGAGAATTCACCCCAAGGAGCTGCATTTGAGAAACAAATTTGTTTTCCATATCCAGCTCACTTACATTACAAATGCAAACATACATACAAAAAACAAAATTTAATTCCTGCAGGACAAAAACCAAAGGTTGAGTCCAACAATTCCCTTAACTTTTTCAAACATGTTACTCTTTTAAACAAAAAGCAACATGCAAATGGAAAAATAGGGAATCATGACTGTGTGTCATGGCAATTCACCTGGCAAATGCAAAACCACAAATATCAGTTGGAATAAGTTAAATTTACTTACTTGAGTTTAAAAAAAGGCCTCTCCCTTTTTTTCCTGTGTTTAGAAATTTTATTAGTTAACCCAACGCTGAAGTCTCAGGCAATGTGGGCTGTGTGTGTATTTTCAAGGCCATGGTAAGAGTCATAACTTCAAGCTTTCTCCTAGGCATAATTTTGTTCTCTCAGGGTCTGAAAAAAATATTTTATCAAGCCAGCTTTTTCTAACTGCATATGCAAAAAGAAGAAGCTCTAATTTTTTTTTTTCTTTTTCCCCTCTGGAGTCTAAATAATATTGTGTCCATACAGTGTTAAAAAATATTTCTTTATATTTCTTTAGAGGAGTATAACTAAAGATCTTGCAGATTTTGTAAAATACAGCCTAAGGAACAACTACAAAATGGAATAGAGCTCTCATTTCCCATTGTTCTTTCACAGACATGCTACTGCCAGAAACATACAGACCAGAACTAGATAAACCAGTTCTTAATGGCCTCTCAGGGTTGCTGTTCCCCACCATGAGAATGGAAGATTTCCTACCTACTGTTTCAGACAGGGGTTACAGATGAGACTCAGTCTTAACAGAGGATTTTCCCAGTCACCACTCAGATGGTGCCAGATGGCCAAGGGACTCCACAGCCCAGAAGAGAAAATCCAATTAAGGTGACAATCTGCTCAAAACCAGGTGAGCAAGTTCTGCAACTTTACCCCTAAAAAGGAAAATTTCCAGTCAAGGCATCTCAGTAGAGAAGTATACCATTGTGTCACAACAAGTGAGAATCCACCACTTACCAGAGACATCTCACAGATCAGAGCAGACCAGAACAGACCAGGACCAGAGCCCTGTTTCCTTCACCACAGAATTTAATGTGCTGTGGGTTAGTGATGCCCAGTCACTGGCCAGCACTGGGGACAGTCCCTGAGACAAAAATGCTCAGGCAGCTGCTGGACAGAATCTGAGAGCTGTCTTTGGCAAGAGGCCAATGTCCTATGGGCAAGATGCCCAATTAACACAGAGCCTAGGGTTGAATGTATTCCTGTATATTTCCTGTCTCAATATATGGAGACCTGAAAGTGGTCCCAAATTACTCTCCAATAGAGTTGCTCTGACAAACTCTAGGCCACTAAACACTGCAAAGAGAGTACTCATTTATCAGATCTTGAATTCCCTTCTATTTTTCAACAATATACACTTTAGCCCAGGTCCAATCTCTGCTTACTACCATGTTATATCACTCAACCATATTATAACATTCACACAGATGCCCAATTAAACGGACAAAGAAAAAAATCAGAGGAATCCATGGCTCAGAAAGTGTGTATTCCCAGGTGGAGAGTAACCATAAATAACAGTGAGTTGAGAGGGGGCTGCAGCCTCTGTGGTTCCATCAACTTATGTCACAAAAGTCCTTTCCACCAAAAAACCAACACCACACAGAAAAATACCACTGAGATTCAAAGAGGTAAGTAAAGCAAGCATAATCCTCCAGGGTGCACCACAACAACAGAAGCATGCAAAGGGAAATCAATTCCCAGCTGCACCCAATACAAGGGGATCAGTCTAAGATTTTCAGGTTTTGGAAGAGCAAACCAGACATCAACAGAACAGAAGGAGGATGTTTCCTTCTCAAGAGAAAGGGAGATAGAGAGAAAGGGAGATATTAAGGGAAAAGTTTGATAGTGTCTGGCCTTACATTTAGGTCTTTAACCCATTTTGAGTTTATATTTGTGTACGGTGTTAGGGAGTGTGCTAATTTCATACATTTACATGTACCTGTCCAATTTTCCCAGCACCACTTATTGAAGAGGCTGACTTTTCTCCACCAAAGGATTAATCTACAAAATTTACAAGCAACTCATGCAGCTCAATAACAAAAAAACAAACAACTCAATCCAAAAATGGGCAGAAGACCTAAATAGACATTTCTCCAAAGAAGATATACAGATTGCCAACAAACACATGAATGAATGCTCAACATCATTAATCATTAGAGAAATG
>NC_041234.1:57412092-57421778 GCF_002837175.3 Physeter macrocephalus
TCTGTCATATAGAGTGAAGTAAGTCAGAAGGAGAAAAACAAATACTGTATGCTAACACATATATCTGGAATCTAAGAAAAAAAATGTTATGAAGAGCCTAGGGGTAGGATGGGAATAAAACACAGACCTACTAGAGCATGGACTTGAGGATATGGGGAGGGGGAATGGTAAGCTGTGACGAAGTGAGAGAGTGACATGGACATATATACACTACCAAACGTAGGGAGGATAGATAGTGGGAAGCAGCCATATGGCACAGGGAGATCAGCTGGGTGGTTTTTGACCAACGAGAGTGGTGAGATAGGGAGGGTGGGAGGGAGGGAGGCACAAGAGGGAAGAGATATGGGAACATATGTATATGTATAACTGATTAACTTTGTTGTAAAGTGGAAACTAACACACCATTGTAAAGCAATTATACTCCAATAAAGATGTTAAAACAAAACAAACAAACAAAAAAAAAACTGATATATTGTATAGCCTTCCTTCCTCAACCAAGTGTATGTTAACATATCCCCACAAGGTATTTTGCATGTGTATGGGGCTGTAGAGTCTGGGGAGTATGAGAGTGGTATGTGCTGTCTATCCTAAAAGATTATCATAGGACACAAATGAAACATTAAGGAAATAGATAGGAATAGTCAAATGCCAAATGTTAAAATATTTCTCATGCGTTTTTAATATTTACATTGAGATAAATAAGCAAATTATTATAAAATAAAATACAAAAATTTAGAGAATATGTCAAAATGCTCTTTTTTGCCAGATGAACCAGATACTAGGAATAAATAGAGGAATTTTCTGGAAAAAAATATTAAAATAAAGGGAAAATTTATGCTTGCCCATTGTAGATGAACAAAAACTGAGAGCCCCAACAGGGACTTACCAGCTTCAAGGATGCTGAAACAGAAGAGCTTCAGGTGGCTGCTTGTCCTACGCAATGAGAAGAAGCCTTCTTTTCCAAGACTCCTGGAACCTGGGACCCCCCCCCCAAAAAGGGGTGTCCCAGCACAGCTGTCCCTAATGACTGGCTTGCCAAGAAATGTTACCATGCCTTTTCCAGATTCTTGAACAGCAATACCATTGAAATAAATATTTCTCCCACATGATTTTTAGGCAAACAATACTTTTTATTGAAAAGATAACTTGTGCACAAGGGAGAGAGAATGTGAAAGGGTGCCAACTCCTTGAAGACTTTCAGGGAAGTGTTTTAAAGGCAGTGTGAGGGAGAGGGCTACAGGGTGTCTGACCAACTTGTGCTCAATTCTCAGACTGGTTGGCATCAAATTGAAGTTTTGAACATCATCAACCTTCTGGTTTCAACAGGTCTTATGTCTATGTGCTTGCAGTCAGGAGTTTTCATCTGTTGTGGGTCTGCTCCCTGCAAAAGAAAAAAAAAAAAAACAAAAAACAGAAACGTAGGAGTGTGTGTCAGGTCTTCATCTATATCTTTCAGGGAACTGAGAGTTTGGTGATTCTGCTATGTGGTGGATTTATAGTCTCACTTTTGTCCTTTGGAAACTATGTACATAAACCAAAGGAGCAGAGATAATGTTTTACCCCTTTGGATCTCTGGTATTGTCTCAAACACCCAAGACTTAACGTGCTTTGTTTTGCTGAGTTTGTTAAGCTTGTTTGTTCAAGGTCACTCTCCGATCCTTTTCTAAGATGGCTACATTCCTGTCTTTCTGTCTCAAGAGGAGAACAAAGAAAAAAGAAAGAAAAATGGTGAAGAAAACCTTTGTGAACTGGGATACCACTAAAGGAAACATTATACACATTATTGGAGTTTCAGAAGGAGAAGAAACGGGGAAAGGAGCAGAAAGCCTATTAAAAGAAATAATAGCTGAGAACATCCTGAGTCTGAGTGGAGATATGGTCATCCAAGTTCATGAATGAACCTCCTAGATTTCTTAAAATAATTAACTCAAAATGGTATTCTCCACAAAAGGATGGTGGCCATTGCAGCACTGGCAGCAGCATGAAACTGGTGACATCTCATATATCCTTCAGTGGGGACTGTATGGATGAAGGATGTACTTCCATTTGACAGGGCACTGTACAGAAGTTAGAACAAAGGGGCTGGATTTACATGTACTAACACGAATAAATCTCAGAAATAAAGTTGAGTGAAAAAGCAAGTTTCTGGAAGATATGTATGCGTGAAGTCATTTCTGTAACTCATAAAAACAAAAATCAGTACAATGTTGTATAAATATGTGAGAAAGAATGGGAGGGCAGGGAAGACGCCAATTTGTATGTGTGAAATACATATGCTTCTTAAAAGTACAGGATGCAAAGGGGACTGCAACTGTACCTGTAACCTTCTATTAAAAAAAAGGTAAAGAAAACAATATAGGAACATGAAAAAAATAAAGGAACTATGGCAAAAGATTAATTCCTAAATTGTGGGTACATTACTGTCATATTTTTTCTATGTGCATTTATTTCAAAATAAAAAGAATGGTTTGAAAACCTCATTAAAATGCTTAAAGAACAACAAAAATGTATTATACAACACATATTGTCATAAAACTCTATAAGTTAAAAAAGATTAAAAAAACAAGGATCTTTATATACAAGAAAACCCTCATAAGGCTATTAGTGGATTTCTTAGCAGAAAATTTGAAGGCCAGGAGAGAGTAAAATGATATATTCAAAGTGACAAAAGAAAGCAAAAACAAAAACTGGCAACCAAGAATACTTTACCTGGCAAAGTTGTCCTTCAGTAATGAGGGAGAGATAAAGACTTTCCCAGACAAACCAAAGCTGAAGGAGTTTATCACTACTAGACCTGTCTCTTAAAAAATGCTAAAAGGAATTCTTTAAGCTGAAATGAAAGGGTGCTAATTAGTAACATGAAAACGTATGATATCAAGCACACAGGTAAGATTTAAGTTATAAAGTCAAATTCAGAATATTTTAATATTGTTATATTGTGGTGTGTTAATCTTTTTCACTCTAGTATAAAGATTGAAGGACATAAGAATTACAAATAACTATAGCTACAATAATTTGTTAATGGATATACAATATAATGACAGGTCAATTGTGTCACCAAAAACAAAATATATGAGGGAGGAGTACAAGGATAAACTTTTAAAATGTGATTGAATTTACGTTTTTATCCTCTAAAAATTGAATATTATACCAATAAGCAGTTTTATGTAAGCCTTATGATAACCACAAAGCAAAAATGCACAGTAGAAAAAATAAGAATGTTAGTAAACTTTAATTTTTCTGACATCAACAGTGAATAGTTTCCTTTTCTCCAGTGTGTAGTATGAAACTGAATGATGGAGAAATTCTTGTGAAAATATGCCCACAGGTATTTGCCATGTCATTTTAACTCATCTTACTATATATGTGAGTTCCATACATCCCACCATGAATAATGACTGAGACCCCTGACAGAATGATTTTGTTTACTTGTTTACATGATTTTTTACCCAAATGGCACACTTTGTTTACACTGATCAAATGAAACTGAATTCACTTCACTTTGCAGCTGTGTACATAATAGATGCAAACAAGTCATACAGAAAGGTAAACCAATTAGATAGGAAAGGAATTCTTTTCAATTAAATATTTGCTATAATTGAAATATTTTGTCAAAAATTTTAAAAATGAGTACAGGAAGATAAAATATATGTTCATTTAAAAAAATGAATTGCAGGAAAATAAAATATATGTTCTGGGAGTTGATGTGACATAAAGAATATAATTAAAAGTTTTGTCATCTATCACTTTACTAACAAGAAAACTTGAAAAATAAATATTTCTTACATCTCCCAGTACACATTTTTAGTTTATTAACCCAGGCTAATACCTGAGCTAAAGAGAATCAGTGCCAAAAGAGTGTAACACCTACACAAATAGTTTTCGATACAAATTTAGTGTGTTTTTTTTTATCTTGACCACATAAATTTTTAATGAGGTATAATTTTGTTAACAGTTGAAGGAACAACTTGTATAGGTATTTAATAGATGAATTATTTTAAACCTTAGCCATTTAATACTCAAACTGTATTTTTGGCATGAATGATTTCCTTGTTCAGTGATAAATTCTCATTGCACTTCAGGTTCAGCTTCCCCAGATGACTTGTTCTCTAAAATTTAAGGAAAATTCCCTAATACAGGTCTTTTTCAACCTAATACTAATAAAGCTGTCATCTTCATTTGTATGCAGTATGACTATACCAAATAAAAAACAATAATAAAAACTTAATAAATTTTTGGAAAAGGAAGTTCCATTAACTAAAGTAATGTCTATTCAGAGCCCTGTAACACACAAAGCCTGAGGAATATTAATAAGTGTGATCAATGAGTATATACATGATACCTTGACATTTTACTTTGTACTAGTTTAACTCCCTTCAGGGGGCAAACGTAACTTCCAATATACAAACCTGAAAGAAATGCCTTGTTTTTGGTAAGACTATTAGCGAAGAAAGTCTAATATTCTGTATAATAAGAATTTGTAAAGATAATAGCTACAAAAGATAAATAAAAAATGTATAGGGCTTCCCTGGTGGCACAGTGGTTGAGAGTCCGCCTGCCGATGTAGGGGACACAGGTTCATGCCCCAGTCCGGGAAGATCCCACATGCCACAGAGTGGCTGGGCCCAAGAGCCATGGCTGCTGAGCCTGCGCATCCAGAGCCTGTGCTCTGCAATGGGAGAGGCCACAACAGTGAGAGGCCCGCGTACCACAAAAAAAAAAAAAAAAAGAAATTTTAAAAATGATGCCACCTGAACTTCTTCAGTAGAAGACTTCACAAATTCATGATGTGAGCCAATTAAGACATCAACATATAAAAGAGGTAACACCAGTCTGAGGTAAGCACTAAAACTTTAAAAGTCCCAGGTAGAGGTTTCGAAAGAAGATGGAGGAGGATTAAGACGCAGAGATCACCTTCCTTCACACAGATACATCAGAAATACATCTACACGTGGAACTGCTGCTATAGAAAACCCATTGATCGCTGGCAGAAGACCGCAGACCTCTCAAAAGGCAAGAAACTCCCTGAAGTACCTGGGTAGGGACAAAGAAAAAGAATAAACAGAGAAAAAAGAATAGGGACGGGACCTGCACCAGTGGGAGGGAGCTGAGAAGGAGGAAAGGTTTCCACACACTAGAAGCCCCTTCATGGCCGGAGACTGTGGTTGGTGGAGGGGGGAAGCTTCAAGCTATGGAGGAGAGCACAGCAACAGGGGTGCAGAGGGCAAAGTGGAGAGATTTCCACACAGAGGATCGGTGCCAACCAGCACTCACCAGCCCAAGAGGCGTGTCGGCTCACCCACCGGGGAGGGCGGGGCCTGGGAGCTGAGGCTAGGACTTCAGTCAGATGCTGGGAGAGGACTGGGGTTGGCGGCGTGAACACAGCCTGAAGGGGCTAGTGCACTATGGCTAGCCCGGAGAGAGTCCAGGAGAACTCTGGAGCTGCCGAAGAGGCAAGAGACCTTTTATTCCCTCTTTGTTTCCTGGTGTGCGAGGAGAGGGGGTTAAGCATGCCACTTAAAGGAATTGCAGAGATGGGCGCGAGCCGCGGCTATAAGAGTGGACCACAGAGACAGGCATGAGATGGTAAGGCTGCTGCTGCAGCCAACAAGAAGCCTGTGTGCAAGCACAAGTCACTATCCACAACGCCCCTCCCAGGAGCCTGTGCAGCCCGACACTGCCAGGGTCCCGTGATTCAGGGAAAACTGACCCGGGAGAACGCACGGCATGCCTCAGGCTGGTGCAATGTCACACTGGCCTCTGTCGCCGCAGGCTCACCCCGCACACCGTACCCCTCCCTTCCCACAGCCTGAGTGAGCCAGAGACCCTGAATCAACTGCTCCTTTAACCCCGTCCTGTCTGAGCAAAGAACAGAGGCCCTCAGGCGACCTAAGCACAAAGGTGGGCCCAAATGCAAAGCTGAACCACGGGAACTGTGCGAACAAAGAAGAGAAAGTGAAATTTCTCACAGCAGCCTCAGAAGCAGCAGATTAAAGCTCCACAATCAACTTGATGTACCTTGCATCTGTGGAATACATGAATAGACAATGAATCATCCCAAATTGAGGAGGTGGACTTTGGGAGCAAGATGTATTATTTTATTCCCCTCTTCCACTTTTTGTGAGTGGGTATGTGTAGGCGTTTATGTGAAATTTTGTCTGTATAGCTTTGCTTTCACCATTTGTCCTACGGTTCTGACAGTCCGATTTTTTTTCTTTTTTTTTTACATAAAATATATTTTTTCTTAATAATTATTTTTTATTTTAATAACTTTATTTTATCCTACTTTATTTTATCCTCTTTCTTTCTTTCTATCCAATTTTTTTCCCTTTTATTCTGAGTCATGTGGATGAAAGGCTCTTGGTGCTCCAGACAGGAGTCAGTGCTGTGCCTCTGAAGTGGCAAAGCCAACTTCAGGACACTGCTTCACAAGAGACCTCCCAGCTCCAAGTAATATCAAATGGCGAAAATCTCCCAGAGATCTCCATCTCGACACCAAGAACCGGCTTCACTCAACGACCAGCAAGCTACAGTGCTAGACACCCTATGCCAAGAAACTAGCAAGACAGGAACACAGCCCCTCCATTAGAAGAGAGGCTGTCTAAAATTATAATAAGGCTACAGACATCCAAAAACACACAACCAGAAGTGGACCTGCCCACCAGAAAGATAAGATCCAACCTCATCCACCAAACACAGGCACTACTCTCCTCCACCAGGAAACCTACACAACCCACTGAACCAAACTTAGACATTGGGGACGGACACCAAAAACAATGGTAACTATGAACATGCAGCCTGCAAAAAGGAGACCCCAAACATAGTAAGATAACCAAAATGAAAACTCAGAAAAACGCACAGCATATGAAGGAGCAAAGTAAAAACCCAGCAGACCTAACAAATGAAGGAAATAGGCAGTCTACCTGAAAAAGAATTCAGAATACTGATAGTAAAGATGATCAATAATCTCGGAAATAGAATAGAGAAAATGCAAAAAACACTTAATAAGCACCTACAAGAATTAAAGAGGAAACAAGCAATGATGAAAAAAACAATAAATGAAATTAAAAATACTCTAGAAGGGATCAATAGCAGAATAACTGAGGCAGAAAAACGGATAAGTGACTTGGAAGATAAAATAGTGGAAATAACTACTGCATAGCAGAATAAAGAAAAAATAATGAAAAGAACGGAGGACAGTCTCAGAGACCACTGGGACAACATTAAACGCACCAACATATGAATTATAAGGGTCCCAGAAGAAGAAGAGAAAAATAAAGGGACAGAGAAAATAGTTGAAGATATTATAGTTGAAAATTTCCCTAATATGGGAAAGGAAATAGTTAATCAAGTCCAGGAACCACAGTGTCGTATACAGGATAAATCCAAGGAGAAACACACCAAGACACATATTAATCAAACTATCAAAAATTAACTACAAAGAAAACATATTAAAAGAAGCAAGGGAAAAACAGCAAATAACACACAAGGGAATCCCCATAAGGTTAACAGCTGATCTTTCAGCACAAACTCTGCAAGCCAAAAGGGAGTGGCAGGACATATTTAAAGTGATGAAGGAGAAAAACCTACAACCAAGATTACTCTACCCAGCAAGGATCTCATTCAGTTTTGATGGAGAAATTAAAACCTTTACAGACAAGCAAAAACTGAGAGGGTTCAGCACCACCAAACCAGCTTTATAGCAAATGCTAAAAGAACTTCTCTAGGTAAGAAACACAAGAGAAGTAAAAGACCTACAACAACAAACCCAAAACAATTACGTAAATGGGAATAGGAACATATATATCGATAACTACCTTAAATGTAAATGGATTAAATACTCCCACCAAAGGTCACATACTGGCTGAATGGATACAAAAACAAGAACCATATATATGCTGTCTACAAGAAACCCACTTCAGCTCTAGGTACATATACAGACTGAAAATGAGGGGATGGAAAAAGATATTCCATGCAAATGGAAATCAAAGAAAGCTGGAGTAGCAATTCTCATATCAGAAAAAATAGACTTTACAATAAAGACTATTACAAGAGACAAAGAAGGACACTACATAATGATCAAGGGATCGATCCAAGAAGAAGATATAAAAATTGTAAATATTTATGCACCCAACATAGGAGCACCTCAATACAGAAGGCAAATACTAACAACCATAAAAGGGGAAATCAATAGTAAAACAATCATAGGAGGGGACTATAACACCCCACTTTCACCAATGGACAGATCATCCAAAATGAAAATTAAAAAGGAAACACAAGTTTAAATGATAAAACAAGTTGGACTTAATTGATATTTATAGGACATTCAATCCTAAAACAACAGAACACACACTTTTCTCAAGTGCTTGTGGAACATTCTCCAGGATAGATCATATCTTGACTCACAAATCTAGCCTTGGTAAATTTAAGAAAATTGAAATCATATCAAGTATGTTTTCTGACCACAACGCTATGAGACTAGATATCAATTACAGGAAAAGATCTGTAAAAAATACAAACACATGGAGGCTAAACAATACACTACGTAATAACGAAGTGATCACTGAATCCATCCAAGAGGAAATCAAAAGATACCTAGAAGCAAATGACAATGGAGACACGATGACCCAAAACCTATGGGATGCAGCAAAAGCAGTTCTAAGAGGGAAGTTTATAGCAATACAATCCTACCTTGAGAAATACAAAACATTTCAAATAAACAACCTAACCTTGCACCTAAAGCAATTAGAGATAGAAGAATTTTTAAAAACCCAAATTTAGCAGAAGGAAAGAAACCATAAAGATCAGATCAGAAATAAATGAAAAAGAAATGAAGGAAACAATAGCAGAGATCAATAAAACTAAAAGCTGGTTCTTTGAGAAGATAAATAAAATTGATAAACCATTAGCCAGACTCATCAAGAATAAAAGGGAGAAGACTCAAATCAATAGAATTAGAAATGAAAAAGGAGATGTAACAACTGACACTGCAGAAATACAAAAGATTAATAAATAAAATTGATAAACCATTAGCCAGACTCATCCAGAAAAAAAGGAGATATTTCAACTCAATAGAATTAGTAATGAAAAAGGAGAAGTAACCACTGACAGTGCAGAAATACAAAGGATCATGAGAGATTACTATAAGCAACTATATGCCAATAAAATGGACAACCTGGAAGAAATGGAGAAATTCTTAGAATTGCAGAACGTGCCAAGACCGAATATAGAAGAGACAGAAAATATGAACTGACCAATCACAAGCGCTGAAGTTGAAACTGTGATTAAAAATCTTCCAACAAACCAAAGACCAGGATCAGATGGCTTCACAGGCGAATTCTATCAAACATTTAGGGAAGAGCTAACACCTATCCTGCTCAAACTCTTCCAAAATATAGCAGAGGGAGGAACACTCCCCAATTCATTCTATGAGGCCATCATCACCCTCATACCAAAATCAGACAAAGATGTCACAAAGAAAGAAAACTAAAGGCCAATATCACTGATGAACACAGATGCAAAAATCCTCAACAAAGTACTAGCAAACAGAATCCAACAGCACATTAAAAGGATCATACACCATGAGCAAGTGGGGTTTATTCCAGGAATGCAAGGATTCTTCAATATATGCAAATCAATCAACGTGATACACCATAGTAACAAATTGAAGGAGAAAACCATATGAT
>NC_041234.1:57421982-57561296 GCF_002837175.3 Physeter macrocephalus
CACAGAAATCTCTGGCATTCTTATACACTAATGATGAAAACTCTGAGAGTGAAATTAAGAAAACACTCCCATTTACCATTGCAACAAAAAGAATAAAATATCTAGGAATAAACCTACCTAAGGAGGCAAAAGTCCTGTATACAAAAAATTATAAGACACTGATGAAAGAAATTAAAGATGATACAAATAGATGGAGAGATATACCATGTTCTTGGATTGGAAGATTCAACATTGTGAAAATGACTCTACTACCCAAAGCAATCTACAGATTCAATGAAATCTCTATCAAACTACCACTGGCATTTTTTACACACCTAGAACAAAAAATTTCACAATTTTTATGGAAACACAAAAGACCCCAAATAGACAAAGCAATCTTGAGAACGAAAAATGGAGCTGGAGGAATCAGGCTCCCTGTCTTCAGACTACTACAAAGCTACAGTAATCAAGACAGTATGGTACTGGCACAAAAACAGAAATATAGATCAATGGAACAGGATAGAAAGGTAAGAGGTAAATCCATGCACATATGGTCACCTTAACTTTGATAAAGGAGGCAGGAATGTACAGTGGAGAAAAGACAGCCTCTTCAATAAGTGGTGCTGGGAAAACTGGACAGCTACATGTAAAAGTATGAAATTAGAGCACTCCCTAACACCATACACAAAAAACAAACTCAAAATGGATTAAAGACCTTAATGTAAGGCCAGACCCTATCAAACTCTTATAGGAAAACATAGGCAGAACACTCTATGACATAAATCACAGCAAGATCCCTTTTGACCCACCTCCTAGAGAAATGGAAATACAAAGAAAAATAAACAAATGGGACCTAATGAAACTTAAAACCTTTTGCACAGCAAAGGAAACCATAAACAAGACCAAAAGACAACCCTCAGAATGGGAGAAAATATCTGCAAATGAAACAACTGACAAAGGATTAATCTCTAAAATTTACAAGCAGCACATGCAGCTCGATAACAAAAAACCAAACAACCCAATCCAAAAATGGGCACAAGAACTAAATAGACATTTCTCCAAAGAAGATATACAGATTGCCACCACACACATGAAAGAATGCTCAACATCATTAATCATTAGAGAAATGCAAATCAAAACTACAATGAGATATCATCTCACACTGGTCAAAATGGACATCATCACAAAATATAGAAACAATAAATGATGGAAAGGGTGTGGAGAAAATGCAACACTCTTGCGCTGTTGGTGGGAATGTAAATCGATACAGCCACTATGGAGAACAGTATGGAGGTTCCTTAAAAAACTACAAATAGAACTACCATACGACCCAGCAATCCCACTACTGGGCATATACCCTGAGAAAACTATAATTCAAAAAGTGTCATGTACCAAAATGTTCATTGTAACTCTGTTTACAATAGCCAGGACATGGAAGCAACCTAAGTGTCCATCAACAGATGAATGGATAAAGAAGATATGGCACATATATACAATGGAATATTACTCAGCCATATAAAGAAATGAAATTGAGTAGTGAGGTGGATGGACCTGGAGTCTGTCATGCAGTGTGAAGTAAGTCAGAAGGAGAAAAATATATACCGTATGCTAACACATATATATGGAATCTAATTTAAATAAATGTCTTGAGGAGCCTAGGGGTAGGATGTGAATAAAGACACAGACCTACTAGAGCACGGCCTTGAGGATATGGGGAGGGAGAAGGATAAGCTGTGATGAAGCGAGAGAGTGGCATGGACATATATACACTACCGAATGTAGGGTGGATAACTAGTGGGAAGCAGCCACATGGCACAGGGAGATCAACTAGGTGGTTTCTTACCACTTAGAGGGGTGGGATAGGGAGGGTGGCAGGGAGGGAGATGCAGGAGGGAAGATATACAGGAAAATATGTATAGTTTTAACTGATTCACTTTGTTGTAAAGTGGAAACTAAGACACCATTGTGAAGCAATTATAATCCAATAAAGATGTTAGAAAAATAAATAAAAATCTACCAGGTACTCGAAAAATGTTTACTTACCTACTGTCATTGATATACATATACTTATGCTAATTTGTCTCTGTAAAAAAGAGGTTTATTGTAGTTAGATTCAAAATGTGTAAACATAGTGTGCATCTATTAGTAAGAAAATAAATACAGTGAAGCTCAAAATTTTTAAGTCAGCCCTTTTAAAACACACACACACACACACACACACACACACACACACACACATATATATGTATACAAATCACAAGATGAACACCTCACTGTCTTTGGATCAGCTAAGGATTTCATTAGAAGAGGTATCAATTTCTTCTTTGTGATGTTGGCTACCAGACAGGGGTTTAGAATGTCCATTCTCAGTAACTCGCTGGGTATAAAGCAAATTATAACTTGGGCCTTGCATATTTCATCCATAGTGCACATGTTTATCTTGGAATCATTGCAGTGTACTCAGAACCCTCCTTCGTTATTATAACACTAGGCAGTGTAATGTCCTGAGCCAAATCCTTTCCTGTGGTGCATTACTACAGCAGGTAAGTAATGAATAAAACATTCTGGTCTGTGAGATTTCAGAGATTCCCTGCAGCAATAGGGCTCCATGTTTGATTTCTTCAAAGCCAACATGAACACCAATCTTCTCTCAATTATTATGTCCTGACCACCTGAATCGTTTGAGATGTAGTCTGAGAACCTGAGGTAGGTGAAAAATCATAAGCTGTTTGGGGGCTTCTGTGAGTATAACTTGTTTTGAGGAAAACCTTCTATGCTTTGAATTACACTGGTCACATATATAGATTTTTCCTTCTGAAGCTTCAGTTTTTGTGAATTTGGCCAACAGTTTAGTAACCAGACATGGCTGGGAAGTAGTATCTTTTCCATTACATTGGTATCTTTCTGGAAATTCCAGTGACAAGTCCCAGAAAGGTGCTATGATATTTGATTTGTTGTCACATGCGAGACATGTAACCTAAGAAGTTGTCTGTGAAAAATGTTCTTCACAACATTCATAAACTGTTTGATAAGTTTCCTTTGAGAAGTGGGGATAAGAGATGGTATCCTGGTATCAGTTGTCTCTAGTTCATGCTGTATTTTATCCAAAAGCTCACAAACAAAATTCTCGAGCATCTTGTTAGGCATAACCACGAAAATCAGGTATTAATCTCCATACTGAGTGTAGCATAGCAAATGGTGTGACCAAGGCCCACTTTCCAGACCACATAACTTGGAACAAAATATGCAATTCATGACAGAGAGAAGTGTTTTATGAACTTGGCTTCCTTGGCTGAATAAGTTCTATCTTTCTACTCTTTGATGCTCCACCACTTAGTCCTGATGATAAACTTGGATGTCTGGAGCAAACAGAGCCTGTTTCTTTATCTTGTCATTCATTCATTTGATATACTGTATCTGTGACTGGAGGATGCCTTTAAGATGATCGTGTTTTATCACTAGCTGTCACAGTCAGCCATCGGTTCAGATCAAGTTTGAAAAATATTGTCAAAAAATAAGTAAATGACTCAATACTTGAAGAACATAATTCATATAGCAAGTATTTCCAAAATTTCTCAATCCTGTTACACCAAGAGTTACTATTGGCATTCATTTAATGGAGGAATCACTGGCATTTTAAAAAATTTTATTTTCTTTAATTATTTTTTATCCAGCAGGTTCTTGTTGGTTATCTATTCTATACATATTAGTGTATATATGTCAATCCCAATCTCCCAATTCATCCCACCACCACCCCTTGGTGTCCATACGTTTGTTCTCTACATCTGGGTCTCTATTTCCTTCTTGCAAACCAGGTCATCTGTACCATTTTTCTAGATTCCACATATATACATTAATATACAATATTTGTTTTTCTCTTTCTGACTTACTTCACTCTGTATGACAGTTTCTAGGTCCATCCACATCTCTACAAATGACCCAATTTCATTCCTTTTTGTGGCTGAGCAATATTCCATTGTATATATGTACCACATCTTCTTAATCCATTCATCTGCTGATAGGCATCCAGGATGTTTCCATGACCTGGCTATTGTAAATAGTGCTGCAATGAACATTGGGGTGCATGTCACTGGAATTTTTAATCTCACATCTTCTGAGGTATATAGTACTTCATCTTTTGCTGGTGATGCTAAGGTTTGAAGTGGTACTTGAACAGGAACTATTTCTATTGTGGGGGACTGATCTAGACCTTGCAAATGTAAACTCTTTCTTGGAGACATACATTCCAATCCTGCTTTAACTTGATACTCTAATTCTTGCAGTCATTTTTTCACTTCTCTTTTTGCTATTTTTTCCTGAAATTGTTCTTCTTGTATTTTTCATCCAATGGGTGACTGTTCAAAACAAGTTTAAAATATTTTACTCATTAGTATCCTTCTCCTGTGCCAAAAAGCATTATACATTTGATATTCATTTTGAAGCAGAGAGTGCGTGCCATACTGTAAGAAATAAGAATCATCACTTGTACCCATAGGCTCTAAAAATACTTCCACTACCAGTGTTGCAGTGATAATTTTGACTTTTGATTGCACTTAATGTACTTCGTAATAACTTCAAGTCTCCAGTTGCATTATCATTAAGAACTTAATCATCACAAAGGTAACAGAAAAACACATCTCATTCACCTCCAATGCAACAGGATGACTGCTTTCTTGAAAGTGCTTGAGTTCAGGTTCTTCAATATATCTTCCACAGGCAACACAGGAACTGCTAATGCAAGCACAAATCAATTCAGTTGTATTGCAGTCCACGCAATGCCATTTCTGAGGGTTGAGGATGGAATGGTCTTGAACAAGCCTCAACTGCCCAAAGTGTTTGCACTTATCCGTTATTAGCATTTAGTCTAGCTGAGAAACACATAATCCAAGCAAGTCTCTGTTCACAACACCTGAAGCATCTGGAAAGATCCCGAGCCAGAGCAGCCATCTTAGCACTCTTCAGCGTGAAGCTGCAGCTGACCCTGCCCCCGTCCCCTCACTTTGGAGTGCCAGGAGGGGGCAGGCTGCTCTGCTCTGTGACTGTGGATGGATTGGTTGTCCACCTGAGGCTGGGAACCCACTTCTGGACTCCAACTCCACGTCGGTGCAGCATTAGCTTTTATATGAGTCTAAACGCACATGTTGTCACTTTTACATGGTAGCCGATGGCTTATCAACTATTTATAAGCTTTCATGTATATGCTGAAGAGGAAGCAGTTCATTCTTTACCTGTGGCAGTTCAATACCTTTGCTATAAACACCAAATGATTTATTTTTAGAAACTCATTTCTGAAGTCATTTTTCCTGTGGAACCTGTATGAATATTTGGACATTTTAGATTTAGGAAATGCTTTCATAAAAATTGGAAAAAAATAATAAAATGGCTGCATATGTACCCTCCTTACTTTGGTTACTCCAATGCAACTTGCCTTACTCCCCTTTCTAATGTCTATCAGCTCTACTTACTCAGAGTAGCATTTTATACATGGGGTTATGTTATAAATGCATTCCTTAAGTTAAAAATAACATTAAATGTATACATATATCCCCTCCCTCAGACCTCCCTCTCACCTCCCCAATAAAAACAAACAAACAAACAAAAAAAACAACATTTAAAATGTTTAAAATAACATTTGGTCAAAATTACTCTTGATTTTTTTTACACTTCTTTTACATTGCCCATAGAAACACTGGGACAAATATTATTTTGGTATGCAATCCTGTAGAGTAACATATATGTGACTATGTATACTTTATAAAGTATTAGATAGCAATTAAGGTACATAAGAGGAAATACATATGTGTGTATAATTTAACAGTATTTTATTTAAATTAAATGATCATTTAAAGTTGAATACATAGAAGTTAAATATAGTATGATGGAATTCTAGATATACTCCCTACAACTATTATTTTTTAATTCAGGCTACAGACCAAGAGCTACAAATCTAGTCTTAGACTGTAGAGGTAAATGAGGGAGAAAAGGAGTGGAGAAAGAGGTCATAATGCATTCACCAATTTCCTTTGTACGAATTATTTACCAGTACCTCAACTAGAGGATACATTTTTATAAATGTGCATGTTGGGGGGGAAGATGGTTACTTCTTTGTTTCTCCCCACATTGCCTAGCACCATGCTGGGCACTCACCAGATCCTCAGTAAAGAAGTGGTTGGTTTATTCCTGTCTGCCACTGGCACAAAGTGCATTACAGTTGCATTTATACACAGAATGACAAGTGAGTCAATATATATCCTATGTGGAGCCAAGCAGCAGGACAAGGTTACAGCAAGCTGTTAGTACACCGACAGGAGAAGTGAAGGTGATCATGAGTGCCTGGGAGTGCTTGGGCAATACGCCAATAGTTAGTCTGTGAGGGGAAAGTAGTGTCAGTGGACTCAGAGGCAGGTCAGAGTCAAATGTTGAGTCAACAAATCAGGAGAGATTAAGTCTGAGCAAAAGCAAAAACAAGAATCAGAGACAGGGAGGGTACATGCAGTGCAGGAATAAGGGAAATGTGCAATTGGACATGACAAATCACAGGACAGGAGCTTAATACTGCAGTTGCTTTCAAAAGCTTGAGGGGCTGTGCTACAAAACTCCTGTCTTCCAAACAAGTCACTGTAAAATATCCTTGGAAGTTAAGTGGTAACTGCTTTCCATGATGACATGGATTTTGGACTGGTTCATTGATGAATTCCCATAGGACATTACAGTGTCTGGAACATAGTAGGTATGTAATAAATATTTATCAAATGAATGAACACAGAAACATCTGTAGTGAATCTGCTAAGGGCTGATACCTCAATAAGATGCATGTATTTTCTTTCTTGTATTCATTCAATCAACTAAATAGCACCAAAAACAATGAATTTCTAATACACAGGAAACTGTGAGGAATACAGATATATACAAACTGCATAATTCCCATCCTCAAAGAATTTTCAGTACCATAGGAATTTTAAGACTTACACTAAAGATATAATAAATGTGAAAATGGTGAGAGGTATAAACAAAATGAATTAGAAATTCATAGAAGTGATTAACTCTGGCAGAAGATTAAAGAGAATTTTATATCTAGTGGGTGACATTCGAGTTAAATACTGAAGGACAGGGAAGCTTGATGACAATAAATATAGGAAAAAGATAACTTAATTAGAAAGAAGGATCATAAGCAAATCACAGTGATGGGAAACTGCATGATTGAGAATCAGATAATCATCTAGTTTGCTTGGGAATATGACACATATTGCAAAGAGAATAGTGAGAGAAGAAGGAAAGGTAGAATGGGTAATTACTAGGGGGATTATCAAGCACCAGGCTAAGAAGTGTTAAACTGTGCTATGAATATTTGAATGCTTTGGGTAAGGGAAGACATAGACAGAGATGTTCTTTAGAAAGATTAATCTGATATATAGGGTGGACTGGAGAAAAGAGCTAGTAGAAGACATAGTGTCATGTAGAAAACAATTACAATAAGCAAGAACAAACAAACATCAAAGTAGTGAGACTGGGGAGTGACATCAGCAACAAGGTGGCATAAGACATTCCTCCTTTTTATCCCCCTTTTTAATCAATTAATTTAACATCCAGACATGAACAAGAGCAATTTTCTGGGGGTTTCCAGACATCACACCTTTCTCTAAGGGGCTCAAGAATAATTTTTCTCACAAGTGTGCCAGTACAAGATAGATAAACCCCCATATGGACTATGGAACCAGAGGAACCAATGAGACTGCCTGGACCACTCTTGCCTCTGTTAGGTAAGAATTGGGTGCGTGCTGAATCAGACAGGTACTCACACACGAGACAGAACTTGCAGAAGTCCAATCCTTCTGAAGGGAGAATTCAGCACACAATTGGAAAACAACAACTAAAAAGAAAGATATAAGTTTGGTCACAGAGGAGGTGAGCTTGGTCACAGCAGAGGTAATAAGAGAAATATTCCAGGTGCTGCCCCACCTCCAAGAAGCACTGATCAGGATTGATTTATCAGGAGGAGGCAAGTCTCCTGCAGGGAGAAAGAAGGGCAGGGAGAGAGGGACTGACTACCCTCATCTGGGGGGAGGTAGTTGGAGAAACTGATTTTTCATCACCAGCACCGAGAGTACTAAGGTGAGAGCTCCTCCACTTGGGGGAGGAGATAAGTGAGAAAGACGGAAGTTTAAAAATTCAAATGGCCTTGAAATGGTTGAACTCTACAGAAAGTTCACCCACACTCCCACCGGCATAGGATTTCCCTATCATGTCGATGGGTGCACCAAATACGCCAAGCGCTATAACCGCACTTCCCTCCGCTCTGCTGCTGATTCCCTGTACATGCTCCCAAGTGTGTCATGAGAGTGAGCTCTAGTAGGCAAGGAGAATGCTCAGAAAACGGATCACACTTGATAAGCAAGGGAGAAACCAGTCACTTGTGCTACAGCACCACATTCTGGAATAAAAAAGAAAGATTTCTAATTACCATGCTAGTGAGTCATAAGAACCAAAGAGAACAAAAAATTTAGTTAAACTGGCATCTGCTACTTCAAAAGTAAAAACAGAAATGTATAGCTACAAACAAAATGAAAAAAAAAAAAATCAAGGAAATATGGTGTCACAAAAGCAAAATGGCAATTCTCCACAACTGAACTCAGTCATGAAATATTGCAATCTAATTGATAAATAATTCAAAGTAACTGATATATGAAAAATGTCAGGGATATTTTGGTCGGGAATGCCTTAAGTCTGTAGAGTGCTTTGAATAGTATAGACATTTTAACAATATTAATTTTTCCAATCCAAGAACACAGGATAACTTTCCGTTTCTTTGTATCATTTTCATATTCCTTCATCAATGCTTTATAATTTCCAGAGTATAGGTTTTCACCCTTATGGTTAAGTTTATTCCCAGGTATTTTATTTTATTTAATTTTGATGCAATTGTAAATGGTAATTTCTTAATTTCTCTCTCTGATAGTTCATTGTTAGTTTTTAGAAAAGCAACAGATTTCTGTTTATTAATATTGTATCCTGTAACATTATAAAATTAATTTATTAGTTCTCATAGTTTTTAGGTAAAGAGTTTAGGGTTTTCTACATAGAGTATCACACCATCTATAAAACAGTGAGAGCTTTACTTCTGCCCTTCCAACTTGGATGTCTTTTGTTTCCTTTTCTTTTCTTATTGCTATGGCTAGGACTTCCAATATTATGTTAAATAGAAGTGGCAAGAGTGGGTATCCTTGTCTTGTTCCTGATTTTAGAGGAAAAGCTTTCAGGTTTTATTCATTAATTATGATGTTACCTGTGGGTTTGTTACGAAGGGCCTTTATTATGTTGAGATATGTTCCCTCTATACAAAATTTGATAATAACTTTTATCATCAACGGATGTTGAATTTTTTCAAATGCATTATTTGCAACTATTGAGATGATCAGTATTTTTTAAATCTTCCTTTTGTTAATGTGGTATATCACATTGATTGATTTCTCACTACTGAAACATATTTGCATCCCTGGTATAAATCCCACTTGAGCATGATTTATTATCTTTAAAAATTATTGTTGAATTTCATTTGCTAATGTTTTGTCAAGGGTTTTTGCATCTATATGCATCAGAGATATTGGGCTATAATTTTCTTTTTCTCTAGTTTTTTTTTTTTCTGGTTTTGATATCAGGGTAATTGTGGCTTCATAGAATGAATTTGGGAGTGTTTCATCCCCTTCCAATTTTTGGAATTGTTTGAGAAGGATAAGTATTAATTCTTCTTAATATGTTTGGTAGAATTCTCCTATGAGGCCATCCTGCCCTGGACTTTTGTTTCCTGGGAGTGATTTTATTACACATTCATTTTCACTACTAGTGATCAGTCTGTTTATATTGTATATTTCTTCCTGATTTAGCATTGGAAGGTTGTATGATTTTTGAAATTTGTCCTTTACTTCTAGGTTGACCAGTTTATTGACATATAACTGTTTGTACTATTCTCTTATTACTTTTTCTCCATGGAATCTTTTATTATTTCTCCCTTTCATTTCTTATTTTGTTTATTTGGGTCCTCTGTCTTTTATTCTTAATAATCCTGGCTAAAGTTTTATCAATTTAGTTCATGTTTTCAAAATTCAGCTCTTGGTTTCATTTATCTTTTTTAAAATTATTTTTGGTCTCTATTTTATTTTTTTATTGTTTGATCTTTATTATTTCCATTCTTCTGTTGATTCTGGGCTTCATATATTCTTGTTTTTCTAATTACTTTATATGTAAAGTTAGGTTATTTATTTGAGATTCTTCTTATTTCTAGAGGTAGGCCTGTGTCACTATAAATGTCCATCTTAGAAATGCTTTTGCTGCATCCTATAGATTTTGGAATGTTATGTTTACATTTTCATCTGTCTCAAGGTAACATCAGATTTTCTCTTTGATTTTTTTCATTGACCCATTTGGTTTTTTTTAGTCCCCATGTATTTGTGCTTTTCCAGTTGTTTCTTCATACAATTGACTTCTAGATTCATACCACTGTGGTCAGAACCCATGACATTTTTCAGAGATCTAGAACAAATAATTCTTGAAACTATGTGGAGAGCTTCCCTGGTGGTACAGTGGTTGGGAGTCCGCCTGCCAATGCAGGGGACATGGGTTCGTGCCCCGGTCTGGGAGGATCTCACGTGCCGTGGAGTGGCTGGGCCCGTGAGCCATGGCCGCTGGGCCTGCGCGTTCGGAGCCTGTGCTCCACGGCGGGAGGGGCCACGGCAGTGAGAGTCCTGCGTACTGCAAAAAAAAAAAAAAAAAAAAATTTTTGGAAACAAAGAAGACCCTGCATTGCCAAAGAAATCCTGAGGGATAAAAAAAGCCAGAGGTATCACACTCCCTGAGTTCAGACTGAATTACAAAAGCATAGTAATCAGAAAAGCATGGTACTGACACAAAAACAGACATATAGGTCAATGGAACAGAAAATAGAGCCCAAAATAAACCCACACACTTATTGTCAATTGATCTATGACAAAGGGGCAAAATATACCATGAAGAAAAAACCAGTTTCTTCAATAAGTTGAGGGCTCAAATCAATAAAAATAGAAATGAAAAAGTAGATGTTAAAATGGACACCACAGAAATATAAAGGATAATAAGAGACTACTGCAAGAAAATATATACCAATAAAATGGAAAACCTAGGAGAAATGGACAAATTCTTAGAAACGTACAATTCTCCCAAGACTGAAGCAAGAAGAAACAGAAAATAAGAACAGACCAATCACAAGTACTAAAATTGAAAACATGATTTAAAAACTCCCAACAAACTGAAGTCTAGGACCAGTTGGCTTCATACATGATTTCTGTCAAACATTTAGAGAAGAGTTAATGCATATCCTTTTGAAACTATTCCAAAAATTGCAAAGGAAGGAACACTCCCAAACTTATTCTATGAGGGCAACATCACCATGACAGAAAAACCAGAAAAAGATATCTCAAAAACCAAAATTATATACCAATATCACTAATGAATATAGATGCAAAAATACTCAACAAAATACTAGCAAACCAAATTCAACAATACATTAAAAGGATCATAAACCATGATCAAGTGGGATTTATCATAGGGATGCAAGGATTTTTCAATATCCACAAATCAATCAGTGATACACCACATCAACAAACTGAAGAATAAAAATTCATATGATCATCTCAATAGATGTAGACAAAGATTTTGACAAATTTCAACACCTATTTATGATAAAAACTCTCCAGAAAATTGGCATAGTGGGAACATACCTCAACACAGTAAAGGTAATATATGACAAACCTACAGCTAACATCATACTCAACCGTGTCAAATGGAAAGCATTTCCTCTAATATCAGGAACAAGACAAGGATATCCACTATTATCATTTTTGTTCAACATAGTTTAGGAAGACCTAGTCATGGCATTCAGAGAAGAAAAATAAATAAAGGGAATTTAAATTGGAAAAGAAGTAAAACTGTAACTCTTTGCAGATGACATGATACTATACATAAAAAATCCTAAAGACCTACCAGAAAACTATCAGAGCTTATCAATGAATTTGGTAAAAGGTGAAAGATTTATGCGTTCTGAAGAGATTTTGAATGATGTGCCTGTAGGTCACTGGATCACAATCTGCTCAAGTATATGTTGCCAGGAAGATTACACTGCCATTTGACATCCCACTAATTTCCTTGGTAACATATGCAATCAGTTCACAAACCCTGCCCAGCACAGTTGGCCAGAGTTGGGGGAATGGGTGGGGACTTATTGGCACTCCCAGGAAGACAGGTGGAAAAGCTGAGGATTAAGCTGTTTGCTCAGCCAACAAAGAGAGAGATGTGTCAGAAGCTTCTTCACCCCTTCTCACACTGATCTAGATATATGATCTATTAAAGAGCCTTAGCTCAACTATAGAATAATACGTTTTTTACCTCTGTCTTTTTCCAACCAAAGAGGAAACTCCTTAAAGGGAGAAAAATGATTTGTTTTTGTCTCCCTTCAGTGAAGTTTTCTGTGTTGTAGATGTTGTTTGAACAAGAGAATGTGAATAAATATACACTGAAAATTTTAAAGTGCTGTTTAAATGCTTTTGTTTGATTAGAAACGAATTAAAGGAGAAAAAAATGCAAGGTTTAAATTTAAAAAAAAACAGGGAATTTCAGGATATTAATGTCACATCCTAGAGGTAAAGTTTTACACTCCATCATAATTCTTAATGTCATGATGTTCCTCTGAGGACCTTCTTTTACCTTTTTTTTAAAATAAAAATTGATTGTGCATTAAAAAAAATAATTTGGTAAAGTTGCATGACAAAAAATAAATACAGAGAAATCTGTTGCATTTCTATACACTAATAATAAAATATCAGAAAGAGACATTAAAGAAAGAATACCATTTAACATCACATCAAAAAGAATAATATACCTAGGAATAAACCTACCTGAGGAGGCAAAAGACCAGTACTCTGAAAACTATAAGACATTGATGTAAGAAACTGAAGATAACATAAACAAATGGAAAGATATACCATTTTCTTGGATTAGATGAATCAATATTGTCAAAATGACTATACTACCCATGGCAATCTACAGATTCAATGCAATTCCCATCAAATTATCAATGGCATTTTTCACAAAACTAGAAGAAAAAATCTTAAAATTTGTATTGAGACACAAAAGACCCCAAATAGCCAAAGCAATATTGACAAGGAAAAACGGAGCTGGAGGAATCAGGCTGCCTGATTTCAACCTATACTACAAAACTACAGTCATGAAAACAGTATGGCTTCAACATTAAAAAGACCATATAAGAAAAACCCACAGAAAACATTATCTCAATGGTGAAAAATTGAAAACATTTCCTCTAAGATCAGGAACAAGACAAGTGTGCTCTCTCTCACCACTATTATTCAACGTAGTTTTGGAAGTCATAGTCACAGGAATCAGAGAAAAAAAAGAAATAAAAGGAATCCAAATTGGAAAAGAAGAAGCAATAGTGTCACCTTTTGCAGGTGACATGATATTATAAGGGAACATCCTAAAGATGCCACCAGAAAACAATTAGACCTAATCAATTAATTTGGTAATGTAGCAGGATACAAAATTAATACACAGAAATCTCTTGCATTTCTATACACTAACAATGAAAGATCAGAAAGAGAAATTAAGAAAACAATCCCATTTACCATTGCAAATAAAAGAATAAAATACATAGGAATAAACCTACCTAAAGGACAAAAGACTTGTACTCTTTAAACTATAAGACACTGATGAAAGAAATCAAAAACAACACAAACAGGTAGAGAGGTATACCATGTTCTTGGATTGGAAGAATCAATATTGTGAAAATGCCTGTATTACACAAAGCAATCTACAGATTCAAGGCAATCTCTATCAAAGAGCCAATGGCATTTTTCACAGAACTATAACAAAAAAATATTTTAATTTGTATGGAAACACAAAAGACCCTGAATAACCAAAGCAATCTTGAGAAAGAAAAATGGAGCTGGAGGAATAAGGCTCCATGACTTCAGACTATACTACAAAGCTACAGTAATGAAAAAAAGAATGGTACTGGCACAAAAACAGAAAGGTATACCAATGGAACAGGATAGAAAGCCCAGAGATAAACCCACAAACTTATGGCCACCTAAACTATGACAAAGACAGCAAGAATATACAATGGAGAATACAGAGCCTTTTCAATAAGTGGTGTTGGGAAAACTGGAGAGCTACATGTAAATGAGTGAAGTTAGAACCTCCGTGGTACCATACACAAAAATAAATTCAAAATGGATAAAAGACCTAAATGTAAGGCCAGACAAGATAAAACTCTTAGTGGAAAACATAAGCAGAACACTCTTTGACATAAACTGCAGCAAGATATTTTCTTGATCCACCTCCTAGAGTAACAAAAATTAAAAAAAAATAAATAAACAAATGGGATCTAGTTAAACTTAAAAGATTTTGCACAGCAAAGGTAACCATAAACAAGATGAAAAGACAACCCTCAGAATGGGAGAAAATATTTGCCAATGAATCATTAAACAAGGCACTAATCTCCAAAACATACAAACAGCTCATGCAGCTCAATATCAAAAAAGCAAACAACTCAGTAAAAAAATGGATGGAAGTCCTAAATGGTAATTTCTCCAAAGAAGACATACAAATGTCCAAGAGGTACATGAAAAGATTCTCAACATCACTAATTATTAGAGAAATGCAAATCAAAAGTACAATGAGGTATCACACTCACATCAATCAGAGTGGCCACCATCAAAAAATCTACAAATAATAAATGCTGGAGAGGGTGTGGATAAAAGGGAACACTCTTGCAATGTTGGTGAGAATGTAAATTGATACAGCCACTATGGAGAACAGTATGGAGTTTCCTCAAAAAACTAAAAATAGAGCTAACATATGACTCAGCAAACCCACTACTGGGCATATACCCAGAGAAAACCATAATTGAAAAAGACACATGTGAGAGGGGCACCTTCAAGATGGTGGAGGAGTAAGACTTGGAGATCACCTTCCTCCCCACAAGTACATCAAAACTACATCTACATGTGGAACAACTCCTACAGAACACCTACTGAACGCTGACAGAAGATCTCAGACTTACGAAAAGGGAAGAAACTCCCCATGAACATAGGTAAGGCAAAAGAAAAAAAGGAAAAACAGAGACAAAAGAATAGGGATGGGACCTGCCCCTCTGAGAGGGAGCTGTGAATGTGGAAAAGTTTCCACACACTAGGAAGCCCCTTCACTGGCGGAGACAAGGGGTGGGCAGGGGGAAAGCATCAGAGCCACGGAGGAGAGCACAGCAACAGGGGTGCAGAAGGAAAAGTGGAGAGTTTCCTGCACAAAGGATCAGTTCCAACTAGCACTCACCAGCCTGAGAGGCTTGTATGATCACCCACCAGGGCAGGCAGTTGGGGGCTGGGAGCTGAAGCTCAACCTTCAGAGGTCAGATACCAGGGAGAGGACTGGGCTTGGCTGCGTGAACACAGCCTGAAGGAGGCTAGTATGTCACAGCTATCCTGGAGGGAGACAGGGAAAAAGTTTGGACCTGCTGAAGAGGCAAGAGACCATTGTTTTGGGGTGCGTGAGGAGAGGAGATTCAGAGCACTGCCTAAATGAGCTCCAGAGAAGGACGCGAGCTGCAGCTACCAGCATGGACACGAGAGATGGGCATGAGACACTAAGGCTGCTGCTGCAGCCAACAAGAAGACTCTGTGCAACCACGGGTCACTATCCACACCTTCCATCCCAGGAGCCTGTGCAGCCCACCAGTGCCAGGGTCCTGTGATTCAGGGACAAATTCCCAGGGAGAACACACGGCATGCCTCAGCAGTTGAAACTTCATGCCAGCCTCTGCCGTTGGAGGCTCGCTGCATATTCCATACCCCTCCCTCCCCCCAGCCTGAATGAGCCAAAGCACCCTAATTAGCCAATCTGATCCTCTAACCCTGTCCTGTCTGGGTGGGAAAGAGGCACTCTCAGGCGACCTACATGCAGAGGCATGGCCGAATCCAAAGCTGAACCCCAGGAGCTGGGAGAACAAAGAAGAAAAAGGGAAATTTCTCCATGCAGCCTCAGGAGCAGTGGACTAAATCTTCACAATCATTGTGAGTACCCTGTAACAATGGAATACCTGAATAGACAACGAATCGTACCAAAACTGAGGTGGTGGACTTTGGGAGCAACTGTACACTTGGGATTTGCTTTCTGCATCTCATTTGTTTCTGGTTTTATGTTTATCTTAGTTTAGTATTTAGAGCTTATTATCACTGGTAGATTTGTTTATTGATTTGGTTGCTCTTATCCATATATATATATATATATATAAAACTTATTTTCTTTTTTGCGTGTATATATGTATGCTTCTATCTGTGACTTTTTCTTTATAGCTTTGCTTTTGCCATTTGTACTAGGGCTCTGACTATCCGGTTTTTTTTTTTTTTTTTTGCTTTTTTTTTTTTTTTTAGTATACTTTTTAGCACTTGTATCATTGGTGGATTTGTTCTTGGTTTCCTTGCCCTCTTCTTTCTTTCTTTTTTAAAATTCTTTTAAATTTTTTTAATTTTTAATAATTTAAAAAAATTTTTTATTTTACTAATTTTATTTTCCCTTTTTTTTTCTCCTTTTTCTTCTGAGCCATATGGCTGACAGGGTCTTGGTGCTCTGTCCAGTTGTCAGGCCTGTGCCTCTGAGGTGGGAGAGCTGAGTTCAGGACATTGGACCAAAAGAGACCTCATGGCCCAGCATAATATCAAACAGTGAAAGTTCTCCCTGAGATCTCCATCGCAATGCTAAGATCCAGCTCCACTCAATGACCAGAAAGCTACAGTGCTGGACACCCTATGCCAAACAATGAGCAAGACAGGAACTCAACCCCAACCACTAGCAGAGAGGCTGCTTAAATATAATAAGTTCAAAGACACCCTAAAACACACCACCAGACATGGTACTGCCCAAAAGAAAGACAAGATCCAGGCTCATCCACCAGAACACAGGCACCAGTGCCCTCCACCAGTAAGCCTACACAACTCACTGAACCAACCTTACCCACTGGGAGGAGACACCAAAAACAATAGGAACCACGAACCTGCAGCCTGTGAAAAGGAGCCACCAAAACACATTATGTTAAGCAAAATGAGAAAACAGAAATACACAGAAGATGAAAGAGCAAGGTAGAGACTCACCAGACCAAACAAATGAAGAGGATATTGGCAGCCTACCTGAAAAATAATTCAGAGTCATGATAGTAAAGATGATCCAAAATCGTGGATATAGAATGGAGAAAATACAGGAAACGTTTAAGAAGGATTTAGAAGTATTAAAGAGCAAACAAACAATGATGAACAGCACAATAAATGAAATTTTAAAAATCTCTAGAAGGAATCAATAGCAGAATAACTGAGGCAGAAGAAAGAATAAGTCACCTGGAAGATAAAATAGTGGAAATAAATACTGCAGAGCAGAATAAAGAAAAAAAGAATGAAAATATTTGAGAACAGTCTCAGATACCTCTGGGACAACATTAAACGTACCAACCTTCGAATTATAAGGGTCCCAGGAGATGAAGAGAAAGAAACAGGGACTGATAAAATATTTGAAGAGATTATAGGTGAAAACTTCCGTAATATAGGTAAGGAAATAGTCAATCAAGTCCAGGAAGAGCAGAGAGTCCCAAACAGGAAACTTCCAAGGAGAAACACAGAAAGACACAAATTAATCAAACTATCAAAAGTTAAATAAGAAGAAAAAATGTTAAAAGCAGGTAGGGAAAAGCAGCAATTAACATACAATGGAATCCACATAAAGTTAACAGCTGACTTTTCAGCAGAAACTCTGCAACACAGAAGGGTGTGGCAGGACATATTTAAATGGTGAAAGGGAAAAAAAAATCTACAACCAAGAATTCTCTACCCAGCAAGGATCTCATTCAGATTCAATGGAGAAACTAAAAGCTTAACAGACAAGAGAAAGCTAAGAGAATTCAGCACCACCAAAACAGCTCTAAAAGAAATGCTAAAGGAACTTCTCTAGGAAGAAACACAAGAGAAGGAAAAGACTTACAATAACAAACCCAAAACAATTAAGAAAATGGTAATAGGGACATGCATATTGATAACAACCTTAAATGTAAACGATTAAATGCTCCAACCAAAAGACATAGACTGGCTGAATGGATACAAAAACCAGACCCATATATATGCTGTCTACAAGAGACACACTTCACACCTAGGGACACATACAGCCTGAAAGTGAAGGGATGGAAAAACATATTATATGCAAATGGAAATCAAAAGAAAGCTGGAGTAGCAATTCTCATATCAGACAAATAGACTTTAAAATAAAGCCTATTACAAGAGACAAAAAGGACACTACATAATGATCAAGGGATCAATCCAAAAAGAGGATATAACAATTGTAAATATTTATGCACCCAAGCTAGGAGCACATTAATATTCAAGGCAAATGCTAACAGCCATAAAGGGGGAAATTGACACAATCATAGTACAGAACTGTAACACCCCACATTCAACAATGGACAGATCATCCAAAATGAAAATAAATAAGGAAACACAAATTTTACATGATACATTATAAAGATGGACTTGATATTTATTTGACATTCCAACCAAAAACAGCAGATTACACATTTTTCTCAAGTACTCATGGAATATTCTCCAGGATAGATCATATCTTGGGTCACAAATCAAGTCTTGGTAAATTTATGAAAATTGAAATTGTATCAAGTACCTTTTACAACCACACGCCTTGACTCTAGATATAAATTACAGGAAAAATTCTGTAAAAAATACAAACACATGGAGGCTAAACAACACACTACTTAATAATCAAAACATCACTGAATAAATGAAAATAATAGCTAGAAACAAATGACAATGAAAACATGATGACCCAAAACTTATGGGATGCAGCAAAACAGTTCTAAGAGGGAAGTTTAGAGCAATACACTCCTACCTCAAGAAAGAAGAAACATCTCAAATAAACAACAAAAAATTACACCTAAAGCAATTAGAGAAAGAAGAACAAAAAAACCCTAAAGTTATCAGAAGGAGAGAAATCATAAAGATCAGATCAGAAATAAATTAAAAAGAAATGAAGGAAACAAGAGCAAAGATCAATAAAACTATAAGCAGTTTCTTTGAGAAGATAAAAAAATTGATAAACCACTAGCCAGACTAATCAATAAAAAAAGGGAGAAGACTGAAATCAATAGAATTAGAATTGAAAAATGAGAAGTAACAACTGACACTGCAGAAATACAAAGGATAATGAGAGATTACTACAAGCAATTATATGCCAATAAAATGGACAACCTGAGAGAAATGGAGAAATTCTTAGAAAAGCACAACTTTCTGACACTGAACCAGGAAAAAATAGAAAATATAAACAGACCAATCACAAGCACTGAACAGTTCTAAGAGGGAAGTTTAGAGCAATACACTCCTACCTCAAGAAAGAAGAAACATCTCAAATAAACAACAAAAAATTACACCTAAAGCAATTAGAGAAAGAAGAACAAAAAAACCCTAAAGTTATCAGAAGGAGAGAAATCATAAAGATCAGATCAGAAATAAATTAAAAAGAAATGAAGGAAACAAGAGCAAAGATCAATAAAACTATAAGCAGTTTCTTTGAGAAGATAAAAAAATTGATAAACCATTAGCCAGACTCATCAAGAAAAAAAGGAATAGCCTCAAATCAATAGAATTAGAAATGAAAAGAGAGAAGTAACAACTGACACTGCAGAAATACAAAGGATAATGAGAGATTACTACAAGCAATTATATGCCAATAAAATGGACAACCTGAGAGAAATGGAGAAATTCTTAGAAAAGCACAACTTTCTGACACTGAACCAGGAAAAAATAGAAAATATAAACAGACCAATCACAAGCACTGAAATTGAAACGGTCATTAAAAATCGTCCAACAAACAAAAGCCCAGGACCAGATGGCTTCAAAGAAGAATTCTATCAAATGTTTAGATAAGAGCTAACACCTATCCTTCTCAAACTCTTCCAAAATATAGCAGAGGGGGAGCACTCCCAAACTCATTCTACAAGACCACCATCACCCTGATACCAAAACTAGACAAAGATGCCAAAAAAAGAAAACTACAGGCCAATATCACTGATGAACATAGACGCAAAATCCTCAAAAAAATACTGGCAAACAGAATCCAACAGCACATTATAAGGATCATATAGCATGATCAAGTAGGGTAAATAGCAGGAATGCAAAGATTATTCAATATACGTAAATCAATCAATGTGATACACCATATTAACAAATTGAAGGGGAAAAACATATGATCATCTCAACAGATGAAGAAAAAAATTTTGACAAAATTCAACACCAATTTTTGACACAAACCCTCGAAAAAGTAGTCATAGAGGGAACTTATGCCAACAAAATTAAGACCATATACGACAAATCCACAGCCAACATCGTTCTCAATGGTAAAAAAATTAAACCATTTCCACTAAGATCAGGAAAAAGGCAAGATTGCCCATTCTCACTGCTATTATTCAACATAGTTTTGGAAGTTTTAACCATAGCAATCAGGAAGAAAAAGAAATAAAAGGAATCCAATTTAGAAAAGAAGAAATAAAACTGTGACTGTTTACAGATGACTTGATAATATACATAGAGAATCCTAAAGATGCTACTAGAAAACTACTAGAGCTAATCAATGAATTTGGTAGAGTAGCAGGATACAAAATTAATGCACAGTTATCTCTTGCATTCTTATAAACCAATGATTAAAAATCTGAAAGAGAAATTATGGAAACACTCCTGTTTACCACTGCAAAAGAAAAAGAATAAAATTCCTAAGAATAAACCTACCTAAGGAGACAAGAGACCTGTATGCAGAAAGTTATGACACTGATGAAAGAAATTAAGGATGATACAAACAGATGGAGAGATATACCATGTTCTTGGATTGGGAGAATCAACTTGGTGAAAATGACTACACTACCTAAATATTACTACAGAATCATTGCAATACCAATCAAATTACCAATGTCATTTTTTACAGAACAAGAGAAAACTATTTCCCAATTTATGTGGAAACACAAAAGACCCCGAATAGCGAAGGCATTCTTGAGAAATAAAAATGGAGCTGGAGGAATCAGGCTCCCAGGATTTAGACTATACTACAAAGCTACAGTAATCAAGACAGTATGGTCCTGGCACAGAAACAGAAATATAGATCAATGGAACAGGATAGAAAGCCCAGAGATAAACCCCCACACATATGGTCACTTTATGTTTGATAAAGGAGGCAAGGATATACAATGGAGAAAAGACAGCCTCTTCAGTAAGTTGTGCTAGGAAAACTGGTCTGCTACATGTAAAAGAATGAAATTAGAACACTTCCTGACACCATATACAAAAATAAAGTCAAAAAGGATTAAAAACCTAAATTTAAGGCCAGACACTATAAAACTTTTAGAGGAAAAAAATAGGCAGAACACTCTATGACATAAATCACAGCAAGATCCTTTTTGACCCACTTCCTAGAGAAATGGAAACAAAAACAAAAATAAAAAATCGGACCAAATGAAGCATAAAGGCTATTCCACAACAAAGGAAACAATAAACAAGACGAAAAGACAACCCTCAGAATGGGAGAAAATATTTGCAAATGAAGCAACTGACAAAGGATTAATCTCCAAACTATACAAGCAGCTCATGCAACTCAGTATCAAAAAAAAAAAAAAAAAAAAACCAAACAATCCAATCCAAAAATGTGCAGAATACCTAAAAAGACATTTCTCCAAAGAAGACATACAGAATGCCAACAAACACATGAAAGTATGCTCAGCATCACTAATCGTTAGAGAAATGCTATGCAAAACTATTATGAGGTATCCCCTCACACCAGTCAGAATGGCCATCATCAAGAAATCTACAAACAATAAATGCTGGGGAGCATGTGGGGAAAAAGTAACCCTCTTGCACTGTTGGTGGGAATGTAAATTGATACAGCCATTATGAAGAACAGTATGGAGGTTCGTAAAACAACTAAAAATAGAACTACCATATGACCCATCAATTCCATTACTGGGCATATACCCTGAGAAACCATAACTTGAAAAGAGTCATGTACCACAATATTAATTGCAGCTCTATTTACCATAGCCAGGACATGGAAGCAACCTAAGTGTCCATTAACAGATGAATGGATAAAGAAAATGTGGTACATATATACAATGGAATATTATTCAGCCATAAAAAGAAATGAAATTGAGTTATTTGTAATGAGGTGGATGGACCTAGAGAGTGTCATACATAGTGAAGTAAGTCAGAAAGAGAAAAACAAGTACCACATGCTAACACATATATATGGAATCTGAAAAGAATAAAAAACTGGTTCTGAAGAATGTAGGGTTAGGACAGGAATAAAGACACATATATAGAGAATTGATTTGAGGACACAGGGAGGGGGAAGGGTAAGTTGGGACGAAGTGAGAGAGTGACATGGACATATATACACTACCAAATGTAAAATAAATAGCTAGTGAGAAGCAGTTTTATAGCACAGGGTGATCAGCTCGGTGCTTTGTGTCCACCTACAGGTGTGGGATAGGTAGGGTTGAGGGTGATGCAGGAGGGTGGAGATATAGGGATATATGTATATGTATGTCTGATTCACTTCACTGTAAAGCAGAAACTAACAAAACATTGTAAAGCAATTATACTCCAATAAAGTTGTTAAATATATATATATATATACATATATGATCAATGTGGAAGAACAACAACAACAAAAAAGACACATGAATCCCAGTGTTCACTGCAGCACTATTTATAATAGTTAATACATGGAAGCAAGCTAAATATCCAAAAACAGAGGAATGAATAAAGATGTGGTCCATATATGCAATGGAATATTTCCCAGCCATAAAAAGGAACAAAATTGGGTCATTTGTAGAGACTTGGATGGACCTAGCAAGTATCATACAGGGTGAAATAAGTCAGAAAGAGAAAAAAAATGTCATATATTCATGCATATATGTGGAATATAAAAAACTAGTATAGATGATCTTATTTGCAAAGCAGAAATAGAGACACAGACACAGAGATCAAATGTATCTGTTTCAAGGGGGAAGGGAGGGTGGGATAAATGGAGTGATGGGGATGAACATATATACACTATTGATACTATATATAAAATAGTTAACTAGTGAGAACTTACGGTATTGCACAGGGAACTCTACTCAGTGCTCTGCAGTTACCTAAATGAGAAGGAAATCCAAAAAAGAGGGTATATAAGTGTATGTATAGATGATTAACTTTGGTGTACTGTAGAAACTAACACAATATTGTAAAGCAACTATACTCCAATAAAAATTAAAAGAAAGGAAAGAAACAAAGGGTTAAAATGAACATTTCTTTAATGCACTATTTCAGGTCAGACAGCTCTACATCAACCAAACATATGAAGTCAAGCACACATTATGATATACTGTATATTTGAATGAAGATATTAGTATGGAGAGATTAAACACTTCTTGCACTATGCATTGCTTTATCATTAATTGAAATTTAGCACTTATGGTCTGCAGAATTATGTGTTTTTACATTGATTTTATTGATTATTTTCTCTTGAACCTAATGAACGTCTTTGCAAATGAAGGCAGTATTGATGCTGCTATAAAATTGTCCCCCTGTGGAAAAAAATTCCTACGGGTACAGTCATATGGTAAATCTATGTTTAGCCATTTAATAAACTGCCAAACTGTTTTACAAAAAGGGCTGCTTCATTTCACATTTCCACATACTATGTAAAGAATTTCAATTTCTCCACAACCTCATAAACACTTCTTGCTGTTTGTCATTTTGTTTATAATCATATTCTAGTGGATATGAAGTGATGTACATTTGTATTTCCCTAAGGAGTAAAGATGAGTTTCTTTTTATGTGCTTATTGGGTATTCAAATATTATCATCAATGGAAAACTATTAAAATGTTTGATCTGCTTAAAAAAAAAAGAAAGCAGTATGATACTGGAACAAAAACAGAAATATGGGTCAATGGAACAGGTTAGAAAGCCCAGAAATAAACCCACACACTTATGGTCATTTAATTTACAATAAAGGAGGCAAGACTATGCAGGGGAGAAAAAAACAGTCTTTTCAATAAACAGTGGTGGGAAAACTGGACATCTACATGTAAAAAATGAAATGAGAGCATTCTTTAACACCACACACAAAAATAAAATCAAAATGGATTAAAGACATAAATGTAAGACTGGGTACTATAAAACTCTAAGAGGAAAACATAGGCAGAACACTTTTTGACATAAATGGCAGCAATATCTTTTTTGATCCCTCTCCTAGAATAAGGAAATAAAAACAAAAATAAACAAATGGGACCTAATCAAACTCAAAGGCTTTTGCACAGCAAAGGAAACCATAAACAAAGCAAAAAGACAACCCGTAGAATGGAAGAAAATATTTGCAAATGACACGACTGACAAGGGATTAGTTTCCAAAATTTACCAACAGCTCATGGGCTCAATATCAAAAAATAAAAAACAAAATGGGTAGAAGACTGAAATAGACATTTCTCCAAAGAAGACATACAGATGGCCAAAAGTCACAAGACAATTTGCTCAACATCACTGATTATTAGAGAAATGCAAATCAAATCTACAATGAGATATCACTCAAACCAGTCAGAATGGCTATTAGCAAAAGTTCTAGAAACAATAAATGCTGGAGAGAGAGTGGAGAAAAGGGAAATCTCCTACAGTGTTGGAGGAATGTAAATTTACGCTGTTGGAATGTAAATTGGTATAGCCATTATGGATAACAGTGTGGAGGTTCCTTAAGAATCTAAAAATACAGCTAACATATGATCCAGCAATCCCTCTTCTGGGTATATATACAAAGAAAAACATAGTTTGAAAGTATGCATGCACCCCAATGTTCACTGCAGTGCTTTTTACAAGAGGCATGGAAGAATCTAAATGTCCATCGATGGAGGAATTGATAAAGAATATGTTGTACGTATTGAATATTATTCAACAATTATAAAAGAATGAAAGGAGCTTCCCTGGTGGCACAGTGGTTAAGAATCCGCCTTGAATGTAGGAGACACGGGTTAGAGCCCTGGTCCAGGAAGATCCCACATGCAATAGAACAACTAAGCCCCTGCACCACAGCTACTGAGCCTGCGCTCTAGGGCCCGCAAGCCACAACTACTGAGCCTGAGTGCCACAACTATTGAAGCCCGCAAGCCTAGAACCTGTGCTCCACAACAAGAGGAGCCACCACAATGAGAAGACTGCACACAGCAATGAAGAGTAGCCCCTGCTCGCCACAACTAGAAAAGCCCATGCACAGCAACAAAGACCCAATGCAGCCAAATATAAATAAATAAATAAATAAGTAAGTAAGTAAGTAAATAAATAAATAAATAAATTTTTTAAAAAAGAAAAAAAGAGAATGAAATAATGCCATTTGAAGCAACATGGATGGACCTGGAAATTATCATACTAAGTGAAGTAAGTCAGACAGAGAAAGACAATTATCATATGATATTGCTTATATGCAGAATCTTAAAAAAAGATATAAATGAACTTATATACAAAACAGAAACAGACTCACAGACTTACAGAAGGAACTTATGGCTACCAGGGGCAAAGTTGGGGGGGAGTCATAGACTGGGAGTTTGAGATTGACATGTACACACTGCTATATTTAAAATAGATAAACAAGGGCTTCCCTGATGGTGCAGTGGTTGAGAGTCTGCCTGCCGATGCAGGGGACGCGGGTTCGTGCCCCGGTCCAGGAGGATCCCACATGCCGTGGAGTGGCTGGGCCCATGAGCCATGGCTGCTGAGCCTGCGCATCTGGAGCCTATGCTCCACAATGGGAGAGGCCACAACAGTGAGAGGCCCGCGTACAGAAAAAAAAAAAAAATTATAAGCAACAAGTACCTATTGTATAGCACAGGGAACTCTGCTTAATAGTCTGTAATAACCTAAATGGGAAAATAATAGGTACATGTATATGTATAACTGAATCACTTTGCTGTTCACCTGAAACTAACACAACACTGTTAATAAACTATACTCCAATAAATATAATAAAAATTTAAAAATTGGATTGAAGACCTAATATATTTATTGGGTCATAATGTATTTAGACCTGAGGTCATAAGTCTTAGAAGAGAACACAGACAGAACAGTCTTTGACATAAATTGTAGCAATATTTTTATGTATCTGTCTCAAGATTAAAGAAACAAAAGCAAAAATGAACAAATGGGAACTAATTAAACAAAACTTTTGCACAGCAAAGGAAACCAACACAGACAAAATGAAAAAAATAAAATCCTTCTGAATGGGAGAAAATATTTGCGAATGATATGACTGATGGGAAGTTTTCTAAAGTAATTTTTATTGGAGTATATTTGATTTACAATGTTGTGTTTGTTACTGCTATACATCAAAGTGAATCACTTATATATATACATATATCCACTGTTTTTTAGATTCTTTTCCCATATAGCTCATTACTGAGTATTGAGTAGAGTTCCCTATGCTATACAGTAGGTCCTAATGAGAGGTTAATATCCATAATACATAAAAAGCTCATGCAACTCAATATCAAAAAATATAAAGCCATATTTTAAAATGGGCTGAAGACTTGAATAGACTATTTTCTGAAGAAGATATACAGAGGGCCAATGGGCACATGAAAATATGCTCAACATTACTAATCATCAGAGAAATGCAAGTCAAAAACCACAAGGAGAACTAGAGTAGGAACTAACAACTCCACTGTTGTGTATATATCTGAAGGAAATGAGAACACTAATTTGAAAAGAATCATGTACCCCGCTTTTAATAGCAGCTGTTTTACTATAGCCAAAAGATGGATATATCTTAAGTATCCATCAACAGATGATTGGATAAAGGAAATGCAGTATATATACACAATGGAATATTATTCAGTGATAAAAAGAATGAAATTTTGGCATAATCAACACGGTGGATGGACCTATCAAGTAGTATACTTAGTTAAATAAGACAGAGAAAAACAAATACTTTATGTTATCACTTGTATGTGGAATCTAAAAAATAAATAAATAAATGAAACGAATGTATATAACAAAACAAAAACAGACTCACAGATAAAGAAAACAAACTAGTGGTTACCAGTTGGGGAAGAGAAGGGGAGAGAGATGAAATTAGAGTATGGTGTTAAGAAACCCAAAGTACTATTTACAAAACAAATAAGCAACAAAGATATATTGTATAGCACAAGCAAATATAGCTATTATTTTGTAATAGTTTTATATGGATTATAATCTTTAAAAATATTGAATCACTATGTTGTACATCTGAAACTAATATAATATTGTAAGTCAACCACACTTCAATAAAAAGTAACTGTTATGAAGATTTCATTTTCTGTGGAACAATTAAATATGGTATTGTGTTTTTAATTTCAGTTTTGTCATGTTTGTTATTATATAGAAATGTGATTGATTTGTGTGTGTGTGTGTGTGTGTGTTGATCTTGTATGCTGCAAACTTGAACTCATTTAGTAAATGAAATCTTTTTCAGATTATGCCTGTGGTCACCATATAGCTGAAATATACAATGCTCAGGAAAAAGCCTGAGGTCCTTGGGGGATACTTAATTTTGAAGTGGACACAATGCCATTGTCTGCTTATTAACTCTTTTAGACCTTCAGCAAACAGCTGGGAGATGCTGCCACAGAAGAGATTCTTTATCTATTTTAAAAAATCTGTGATATTTGTTTTAACTAGCCTACTTTTTATGTAAAACAGATCAAGTTTAAGGATGGAGAAATGATCTGAGGTCAGCATTTCACAGGGAAATTGAGTTTAATTCAGGGATGACTTGTCAAGAAATCCCTCGTTTACTGGCTCACAGAAAATTAAGTGGTTTGGGGGTTTAGAACCGAAATTTAAGTTGTAAATGATCTCAGAAATTATAGAACGTGCAGAAGCCACTTTCAAGAAAATGTGTGGCCAAAATGGCCCTTTCCAGCAACCAAACCAAAATAGCACAAGACGAAAGCTGCTCCTTTATATATTTCTTCTTATGCCCTTTTCCCTCGGAAGAGTACTTCATTTTATTTTTCCAGGTCCCTAATTTTGATTCAGAACCACGTCTTTCTTTTAGGGTTTATGTAGATAAACCTCCATTTTGTCAATCTCAATTTTGTCTAAGAAGTAAGATCAACTTCTAATTGTCAATGTTAAATACCACTCCCTGCTTTCTCCTGCAGTATTGTCAAAATGACTGCACCAGGTTATGTCCAACTCAGGGTCAGACATTCTCAGTAAACCGAGTAAGTAGCTGTCCCTGCACTTGCTTCATGTTATGGCGTTAAATGCTGGAGAGAACAGAGGGGAATCCCAGACTGTCATTGTCATTGTCTCTGCCTTTTTCTACCCAGTTCTGTGAGGCATTTGGAGTCCTCCTGGGATATCAAGGGACTCCTGTGTTCAGCCTTTGACTCGAGCAAAATTAATCCACATGGTCACATTTGCATAACCATTTGAAGGAGATCTGAAGGCTTCTCCACACAGCAAGATCTAACACTGCAAGCGTAAATGAAATTGGTACCTTTTTCACTATTTGGTAAACAATACGCTTAAGCCAGAGGAAAAACTCAGATGTCTTGGGAGAGACAGACAGGAAATATGCATCAACAGAACAGGCCTGCATGGGACAGGAGAGAAGAGTGGGGACTGAGGGGAACTTACAATGTGACCTCACTTAAAGTCACTAAATTTAAAAACAAATTTTATGGTGTTGAGCAAGACTAGGGAAAAATTAAAACAAACACCTGCCATCTAAATGTGTTTGCAAGACCACTAGAATAAAACCTCTAGGTGGTGGTTCATACTACATAGGGGAAATAGATACTTAAAATTTCAGGTATTGTCTGTATGAAGGTCTGTGCAGATAACCAAATCTCAGAGCAGTGAATTGGTGACTAACTACTAGTTAGCCTCAGGAAAGATGGCTTAATGACTCCTCTTACTTTGGATGGTACCCAAGCTTCTGATACAACATTAGATGCTGAATTCAAAGGATTACCTTTTAATTCAAGCAGATATTTATTAAAACTACTTTTCTGAAAAACATATTTATGTGTGTTATAAACAAGAACACTTCTTAACATTAAAACATTTGAAGTTTAAAAAATATGTAAAATGTTCAAGAAATGTAAACAGGAGTTTTCATCTCACTTTCCTTATGGTTATGTAAGCACCTTAAATATTAACACAGATCACAGACAGGCCCATTTACATTCATAGGAATTCTCAATCCCATTTACCATTGCATCAAAAAAGAATAAAATACCTAGGAATAAACTTACCTAAGGAGAAAAAAGACCTGTACTCTGAAAACTATAATATGTTGATGTAAGAAATCCAAGATGACACAAACAAGAATTCTCTAAATAAGAAAAAAATTCAAAAATTGTTTCCAAAATTAAAATGTTACTTTTTGGCAGCTGAAGTAATATTTGTAAGTAGAAATACTGAAGGATAATATGTATTACATATAGGTAAATTGTCCACATAGTTGAAGCTTTTTTTTTTCTTAAGCAGCAACTTTAAAATGTTCATAATCTAATATTTCCAGTAGACACTTTTCTACAGGTTTCTGCCTTTTTCTGTTTGAAGATAGGGAGCATGAAATTAGATTTTCTTGATGACTCACATTCACATTAGAAACATACGTAATTCTCCAGCATTTCTTGTAAAGTTTTCTTTTTTTTTTTTTTATGAGTGGGGGACAGGGCAGATCTAGTTGCCTAGGAGCAAACTTCCATCTGTGTTAGCTATTCATGAAGAGGATGTGTTCAGGGATTTATTTATTTAACATTTTATTTTATATTAGAAACTGAAATTAAAAACACAATGTCATACACAATTGTTCCGCAGAAAATTAAATACTTAGGTATGCACTCAACAAAGCATCTATAGGATTTGTATGCTTAAAAATCAAAATGCTGATGAATGAAATCAAGGAGGACCTAAATAAGTGGAGAGGCATACCGTGTTCATGAATTGGAAGATTCAACATAGCAATGATGCAGTTCTTCCCCAATTGATCTATATTTTGAGTGCAGTTCCTATGAAAAACCTCCTGGGATGTTCATAGACATAGATCAGCTTATTCTAAAATGTAAATGGACAAGCACAGACCTTAAAATGACTAAATCCTGAAAAAATGTATAACGAAAGGAATTACTTGTCTGGTATGCAGTCTTACTATATAGCCCAGTCATCAAGAAATAATGGTATTGGTGGAGGGATCAGCTCATAGAGCAATGGAACAAAAATAGACTCACACAAATATAGAAGAAACATACCTCAACATAATGAAGCCAATATATGACAAACTCACAGCTAAATTTATACTCAATGGAGAAAAATTGAAAACTGTTCCACTAAGATGAGGAATAAGACAAGGGTGCCCACCCTTTCCAATCTATTCAACGTACTACTGGAAGCCTAGCTAGACCTATCAGGAAAGACAAAGAAATAAAAGGTATCCAAATAAGAAATGTGAGAGTAAAATTGTTATTTGCTTATATGATTTTATGTATAGAAAATTACAAAGGCTAAAAAAAGCTGTTGGAACTAATAAACACATTTAGTAAAGTTGCAGGATATAAAATCAATGTAGAGAAAAAAATCAATGTACAGAAAACAGTTGCATTTCTATACACTAATATTTAAATATCTGAATAAGAAATAAAGAAAATGATCCTATTCAAAGATGCAAGAGGGAAGAGATATAGGGATATATGTATATGTATAACTGATTCATTTTGTTATAAAGCAGAAACTAACACACCATTGTAAAACAATTATACTCCAATAAAGATGTTTAAAAAAAAAAGACTCTTACATCCAGAACAAGTCAGAAATGATTACATTTGAAAGTTTTCATTGCATTCCTTGGGGATTTGGGTCTTGTGTGAATTAAATAAAAATGTACATTTTCATATTAAAAATAACATTCAAAACAATAAAATATCTGGAAATAAATGTAAACAGGTAAGTGAAAAGTATGTACAATGCAAAATACAAGACTATGTTAAAATAAATTGAAGAAGACACAACTAATTGGAAAGACATCCCATGTTCATGGATTTAAAGAATTAATATTGTTAAAATACACATATGACACAAAACCATCTATGGATTCAAAGCAATCCTTATCAAAATTCCAATGGCATTCTTCACAGAAATAGGAGAAACAATCTTAAAATTTCTATGGACCCACAAATCACCTCAAATAGCCAAAGCAATCCTGAGAAAAACGAACAAAGCAGGAGTAATCACACTCCCCAATTTCAAACCATACTACAAAACTATAATAATTTAAATAATATAGTACTGGCATAAAAATAGTCATGTAGAACAGTGGAACAGAATAGAGAAACGAAAATTAAGTCTCCCCCCATATACAGTCAATTGCTATTTGATAAAGGAGCCAGGAATATCCAGGGGAAAGGGTAGTATCTTCAACAAATGGTATTGAGAAAACTTGATAACCACATGTAGAAAAATGAAACTGGAGCCATATCTTACACCACTCACAACAATACATTTAAAAGGATCAAAGCCTTAAACATAAAACCTGAAATCATAAAACTTATAGAAGAAAACATAGGGAAGAAGCCTCTCGACACTGATCTTGTCAATGATTTTTTTGGATATGACAATATAAGCACAAAAATTGAAAGAAAAACATCAGTAAGTGGGACTACATCAAAGTTAAAAGCTTCTGCACAGCAAAAGAGACAATCAACAAAATGTAAAAGCATTCTACAGAGAGGGAGAAAATTTTAGAGACCACATATTAATAATGGGTTAATATTCAAAACATATAAAGAACTCCTAAAACTTAATAACAATCCTCCCCCCCAAATCCAATTTAAAAATGGGCAGAGGAACGACACATTTTTCCAAAGAAGACATCCAAATGGCCAACAGGTATATGATAAGGTTCTGAGCATTACTAATCATTAAAGAAATGCAACTCAAAACGAGTATGAGATATCACTTCACACCTGTAAAACTGGCGACATTAAGAAAACAAGAGATAATAAGTGTGGAGGAGGATGCGGTGAAAAGCTAACCCTTGTGCATTGTTGGTGAGATTGTAAACTGGTTCAGCCACTGTGAGGAACAGTATGGAGATTCCTCAAAAATTAAAAATATTATCTACCATATGATCCAACAATCCTTCTTATGGGTACATATAAGCGAAGGAAATGAGAACAGGTTACCAAAGAGACATATGCAATTCCATGTTTTTTGCAGCATTATTCACAGTAGCCAAGTATTGGAACAACCTAATTGTCTATCAATAAATGAATGAACAAGGAAAATGTGGTTTATACATAAAATGAAAACTATTCAGCCATGAGAAAAAGGGATATTCTGCTATTTACAAGAACATGGATAGAACTTGGGGACATTATACTAACTGAGATAAGTCAAACAGTGAAAGACAAATACCATATGATATCTCTTATATGTGAAAGTAAAGAAATTGTAATTATACAAACAGTTAGTAAAATGATGGTTACCAGTGTCTGGGGGTGGGGGGATGGAATAGATATGCTTAAGGCTACATACTTGCAACTAGTAAATAAAAAAGTCCTGGAGACCTAATACACAGTACAGTGATTCTAGAAAACAAAGCTGTATTTTAAACAATTTTATAGATCTTAATTTTTCTCAATGCTAGCAGAAATTATAACTTTCTGACATGATAGAGTTAACAAACATCACAATGGCAATTATATTGCAATATAAATATATCAAATCAATATATTGTATGCAATAAACTTATACGATATTGTATGTCAAATAAATCACAATTCAAATGTAGCAAGAAGGGGGCAAATTAATATTTATTTCAGTAAATATGATTTTTAAAAATTAAAATAAAGTACTGGAAAAAGTTGTTCCTTTTTAAAACATAAAGTTTCCTCTTTTCCAACAATTTTACTTTAAAAAATTCAACACAATTTGCATTCACATTCACAGATGCAGGATAAATGGGGTCTTCCAATGTTCCATGAATAAAATATTTTCAAGCAAATAATGTAATTGGTTTGGTTTATTTGAGAGTCATGTACTTTTAAAATGAACCCCACTTATGCAATGAGATGACTATTCTATTAAAAGTAATTTCTGGATATTGCTATTTTTCCAGTTGTGATGTTTCTTTAGTGCCTCTCTCCTTGATCATATATAAACTTTGATTGCATTTCTCTGAACCTAAAACACAACAATTTTTTGATTTCCCATAAAATATAGATCAATTTTTCCTCCTTGATATAACTGCAGAATTTAAGGTAAATGTATAAATAAATACACTAATTAAAACATGGAAAGATGTCTTGAACCTAAGAGCATTGTGATCAATCATTAAACGCACAGAAGCAGCAAATTGCATAGAAAAAAATAGGAATTAAGCAGAAGTTTTTGTAAAATATTAGATTCTTTTCTACTCATATCAGCCACAAATGGCATCAAGCAAGGTACTTGTCAGACAGATATTATGAGCACCACTTACCAAGATAGGTGTTGAAGAACTGCTGAATAAGTCAGGGGCCCTCAAGGTCCAAAGTTATGAATATAGCAGTTAAGTGTGCTCACCCTGGATTTTATAAGCCAATATGTATAGTAAAATTGGAAAGGGAATACATATATAACTTACAATTAGAAAAGTCTCCATTTAAAATAACTCTGACATTTATTTAAATATAAATGTGAGGGTGTAAAATTAAAACGTATTTTAAAAGAAATTATTTCTCTATTTAGCCCAGTGGAAAATAAACCTGTCTCATTTTTTTTATATATAAAATAATAGTTTAATTGCCTACAGTTTAATATTGCTGATTTTTAAAAATCTTTATACTTTGGGGGTTTTCCTGGTGTCACAGTGGTTGAGAGTCCGCCTGCCGATGCAGGGGACACGGGTTTGTGCCCCGGTCCGGGAAGATTCCACATGCCACGGAGCGGCTAGGCCCATGAGCCATGGCCTCTGAGCCTGCACGTCTGGAGCCTGTGCTCTGCAACAGGAGAGGCCACAACAGTGAAAGGCCCGCGTACAGCAAAAAAAAAAAAAAAATCTGTATACTTTGGAAAACTTTAACTCATATACACACCTATAGTAATTTTGAAAGAGCAAACAAAATGAAAAAGGGGCATTCTCTTTTTATGTGAATCTACTCAGCTTTATAGGAAATCTGTCCTAGTTCTCTGATTTGAGGATCTGCACACACACACAAAAAAATCAAGTGGAGATATGATAAAAATTAAAAGACTGACAAGAACATGCAAACAAAACTTAATCACTGGAAACTGTGAACTCATTGTCATCAAAAGAATTACATGGCAGAAGAAAACAAAGGCATTTAGCTGACAAAAGCAACGATGGCAGGATGGCTTTAAAATCCCTAATTTCTTATGTCACAAAGAGAATTGAAATTAAACACCTCTTGGGAATGTTTGCTTTATAAGTTTATAAGTCCCAAAGCAGCATATATGAGTTTAAAAAATCAGTTATAGTATTCATTGACCAAAACATCACACATTTATTTATTTAACAATCTTCTGTCCCTTACAAGGTAACTTGTAGGTACATATGTGCAATGTCATTACTAATCATAAAGGGGAAAGGGTCCAAAAAAGCAAATTGATTTTTATACATGTTTGTATAACTACAGTGAGTTTAAATGTAAGGATCAAGCTCTATGTGATCGTCTGTATGTATGTATGTGTGTATATGTATGTGTATACTCATGTACACACATACATACATACAGAGGAAAGGAGAACACATGGAGTTTGTTGTGTTTTCTGAGACTTATGACAGTTCAATATATTTTTGAAAGCAGCTATAAATGAAAGCTGAGCATTCATTTCTGCACCTGAGTTTAATTTGCTTTCTTCAATGGTTTCGTAGAGAGGTTGTTCTCTTATAAATGGATCACCCATATGGCTTTGGTTTAACTAGTCTATGAGGTGCTTACTGTAGACTGTGCGCCCTGACTCTTTGAAATTCTAGCCCACTTCCCTGGTGTTTGGAGAGATGTTAAACTTCCGGAGGAGTCTCACACCATTAACTTATATGTGTATATGTAATCATGTCTGTTTGTGTGTGTGTGTGTACATGTGTGTGTGTGTAATATGTATTTATGCTGTGGGGGGTGGGAGGAAGACAGTAGAAACAGAAAAGTTTGTATTTTGCATATTCCATACTTTTATGTGACTTGTATTATCTAAATATTCTATATGAAAATAGCCCCATAGGTGTTTTCTGTACTCCTAGGACACAATTACTATTTATATCAACTTCATCACCACCATTACCATTATTACTGTACCTAACATTTATTAAGTAACTAATTATGTGTCAAGTGCATTAAATTGATTATTTTCTTTAATACAAAACCACACTAATGAGTGAAATACTATTACAGTCTTCACTTTACAGATGAGGAAATAGATTAGACCTAGGATGGCTAGGAAACTTATTCTAAGCCATACAGCTAATAATTTGCGAAACTAGGATTCATACTCAGGTCTGTCTCACAGGAGAGCCAATACCCATACCCCTTCTCCTAAACATTGTAACCAGTTTTACATATGCAGAGGACAATGAGATTCTCTTATCTATGTCAGTATGATAGCTAAATAAATATTTAGCAGTTAAATAAATATTGAATAAATGAAAGACTGAAAAAAATTGGCTTTTTAATGGGGAAGTTCTACTAAATTATTTGCCAGTCATCTTTTTTGGGGAAGGGGGTTAATGTGAGAAAATAGAGCTACTGTTCTCAAGTAAGTCTTGGGCAATTTTGAAAGCTGTATTAATGTACTGAGTGCATAGTTTCTAAAATGCTTTATCAAATTTCAATTGGAGTAACTTACACTTTAGCAAAAAATATACAGTATATGTTTGATGCTATTTCCCAATCACTGTGCATCCCTGTGTCATCGCGTACGCCATCAACTACTTTTGTGTGCATTTGAATACCTAAACCGTGTTTTTTATACTATTCAGAACAATCTCAGGGAATAGAAACTTATTTTGATATTTCCTTTAAAAAAAAAGAAACCTGAATAAGATGAAATGGCAGCTTAATTTCTCTAGAATGTGTGAATATTTTTAAATTGATTTTTTGAAAAAAGTGGCTTAAACTTATTTAATTGCTTACATGTAACTGCCCTTCATTGATCAGTAATTTAATATTTTTCTTGTGGTTTTAGCTATCAAAAATATAGATTTGTGAATCACATATTTCTAGCCCTGATTTCTGCCCTGGGTTTCAAGTTGTTGCCTGAATTTATGCACATGAGTATCCTAGTGATGCCTCAAACCTAATAAATCTTAAATGGAACCACTTATTTATCCTCTCTCAAACTTGATTTTCCACTTCTATTTCAAATTTTAGTTAATGACACCATCATTCTACCCACATTCCTCAGCTTCACATCCTGTACATCATCAGGCTCTTTAAATTTTTCATCCTAAATGTCCAAAAATTATTATCCTCCTCTCAGTCCAAATTACCACTGCCCTATCTGGCCATCAACTACTCTAGACATTTTCAATACCCTCCTAACTCGTCTCCTTTGCCTTCATTCTTGTCATCCTTAAACTCCTCTTCCTTTAGTACTGTCGTATTAAATCTCTGAAGTCAATGGGAAGCTTTAAGGAGAGTTACTTTTGTCTTTCAATCAGAAATACATTATGCTCTTCCATCTCAGGATCTATGTACACAATGTATCAATGTATCCTCTACCTAAAATGTTACACTTTCACACACAAAACATCAGACTGCCAAGGTTCAAACACTGTGTGGTCCTTGGCAAGTTATTTAACTAACAGTTTGGCATCTCAGCTTCACCAGCATAAAATGAGGATGTAGTAGTACCTAACTCAAAGGAGTTTTCTCACACTAGAATATAACATCTATTAATTAAGAATTTTGTCTTGTTAACTGCTATAACAACAGCTCCTACAACAGTGAGCAACAGTCATTCGGTACTCAATAAACACTTGATAAATAAAATAAATTTATAAATAATTGAAAAATCATTTCGAGCACTGTGTACACATACTAATACTCATAATATATTAATACTAATTTTATGCATAATACCTTAGTATTATTATTATCTATGATGTACATAAAACTTCAGATGTCACTGCCTCAGGGAACTGTACCTTAACTGTACCCAAAGATTAGGTTAACACATGAAAGCGTTATTTAAAATTCCCCCAAATTTGACATTATATATAAAGAGAAAAAGTTGTATAATGTAGTCAGCTCAAAAAAGTAATATTAAACACTTACTATGCACTATGTTGCCAAATTCACGGAAACAATTTGCAGCAAAAATTATTTCAGAGGATTGACATAAGTAAAATGTCAGTGTAAGCAGCTCCATGCTCCCATCTCCCTATAGAAATATTAAAAAATAAACAGAAACTATAAGAAACAACTTGGCCAAAACTATGGAAAACATTCAATAGTTTATAGCAAATAAGCAAGCAATGAATCAAGAAAAAGTCAACTTAAAAATGGTAAGGAGGCTTCACAAAGCTTTTTGTTGTTGTTGGTTCAAGCATTTTTACTTGACTTACTTTACTCTCTCTGGCTTGGTAGGAGTCTTAAAGAGAGCAACCTGTACTCAAATTGTGGGATGCTAGTCACTAATTCTGGGGGTAGCAGAGAATAATTTATTAAAAAATTATTGGGTAAGTTTATTCTAAACTGTCTGGAGGCCACCTGAAAAACTGAAGGAAGACATTCATCTCTCTTTTGCCAACTCCGAAATCACCTGAATCAGAAATGTGTTACACGTTGCTCAAAAACATGGTAATATGTACAAACCATCTGCAGACACCTGAGATAGGATTACACTCGTGACATACAGTAGCACACCTAAATACTGGGCAGAAGAAACAGGGAGAAAAATGAAGCAAATTAAAACCATCGTGTATACAGAGAAATATAGAAAGGCATGCTCATGCCCAGGTCAACATGGAAGCTCAGAAAAATCTGAGAAGACCTAAAGTTTGCACCTTGGGCTGAACAATTTTCAAGACAAATAGAACACTACAACCTTCAACAATTAAAAAAAATAAATGAAGCCCAGGGAACAGGAGAATTTGACTTTCAGTGTTACCACATTGTAATATTTAAATGTTCAATTATTAACCAAAAATATATAAGGAATACAAAGAAATAGGAAAATATTTGTTATTTAGAAAATGAAAAAAAAAAACTAATTGATATAAATCATCCCTGAGGAAGCCCAGGCACTGGACTTCCTAGATGAAGATTGTACACCAAGTGTCTTTATCCCTCAAAGAGCTAAAGGCAAACAAGGACAAAGATCTAAAGGAAACCAGGAAAAAATTATGTATGAGCAAAATTAGAATATTAATAAAGGAATACAAATTATAAAAATAAACCAAATAGACATTCCTAAGCTAAAAATTATAATAATGATAAAAAATTGTTACAGGAGTTCAACAGCAGATTTGAGCAGGAAAAAGAATTAATATAATAGAATATATGACAATTAAATTTATACAGCATGAGGAGCAAAACTTTTTTAAAAGTATGAAGAAAGGTGACAGAGCCTGTGGAACTCCATCAAGAGTCATTGCTGGAAGAAGACAAAGAGAAAGGATTAGAGGGAATATTCAAAAAAATAGTGTCCCAAAACTTCTCAAATTTGAAAAGATGCAAATATAAACATGCAATAATGTCAACAAAGTCCAAGTAAATTAAACTCAAATAATTTCACAAGGAAAAACATTATACTTAAACTGTTGAAAGCCAAAGGAAAAAAAAATCTTGAAAGCAGCAAGAGGGAACTCTTTATGTACAAGTGATCCTTAACGAGATTAACATTCAATTTCCCATCAGAAATCATGGAGTTTAGAAGGTAATATGATGACATATTTAAAGTGTTTCAAGAAGAAAACTGCAAATCAAAATTTCTATATTAGAAAAACTATTCTAAATAGTGAACTAATACATCCCCAGATAAACAAAACTTGAAGGAGTTTGTAAGTATTACACGTGACTTACAAGAGATCTAAATAGAGTTCTTCAGGTTGAAATAAAACAATAGATGGTAGCTGAAAAATGTATAAAGAAACAAAACATACAAGAGATCAATGAAACTAAAAGCTGATTCTTTGAAAATATATACAAAATTGATAAACCTTTATCCAGACTCCTCAAGAAAAAAAAGGAGAGGACGCAAATCAATAAAGTCAGAAATTAAAAAGGAGAAGTTACAACCAACACCACAGAAATACAAGGGACCATAAGAGACTACTGCAAGCAACTATATGTGAATAAAATGGACAAACTAGAAGAAATGGACAAATTCTTAAAAAGGTACCATCTACCAAGACTGAACCAAAAAGAAATAGAAAATTTGAATAGACCAATTGCCAGCAATGAAATTGAATCAGTAACTAAAAACTCAACAAACAAGAGTCCAGAACCAGATGGCTTCAAAAGTGAATTCTACAAACAGTTTGAGCAGTATTAACACCTATACTTCTCAAATGATTCATAAATATTGCATAGGAAGGAACATTTCCAAACTCATTCTATGAGGTCAGATTCACTCTGATATCCAAACCAGACAAAGATATCACAGAAGACAAAATTATAGGCCAATATAACTGAAGAACATACATGCAAAAATACTCAATGAAATATTAGCAAGCTGAATCCAAAGATACATTAAAAGGATTATACATCTTAAGCAAGTGGGATTTATCCCAGGGATGCATGGATTTTTCAGTATCCGCAAATAAATCAGTGTGATACACCACCTCAACAAATTTAATAAAAACCATCTGACCATCTCAATAGATGCAGAAAAAGCTTTTTGACAAAATTCAACACACATTTATGGTAAAAAGCCTCCAGAAAGTGGACATAGAGGGAAATTACTCAACATAATAATGGCCATATAGGACAAAGTTACAACTAACATCATACTCGAAGGTGAAAAGCTGAAAGCATTTCCTCTAAGATCAGGAACAAGACAAGGATGGCCAGTCTTGCTGCTTTTATTCAGCATAGTTGTGGAAGTCCTAGCCATGGCAATGAGAGAAGAAAAAAAAGGAATCCAACTTGGAAAAGAAGTAAAACTGTCACTGTTTGCAGATGACATAGTACTACACAATGAAAAGCCTAAAGATGCTATCAGAAAACTACTAGAGCTTATCAATGAATTTTCTAAAGTTGCACGATACAAAATTAATACACAGAAATTTGTTGCATTTCTATACACTAACAGCAAGCTATCAAGAAGAGAAGTTAATGAAACAATGTCATTTACACTGCATCAAGAATAATAAATTACCTAGGAATAAACCTACCTAAGGAAATAAATGAACTTTACTCAGAAAACTATAAGACACTGAAGAAAGAAATTGAAGAGGATACGAACAGATGAAAAGAGATAATGTGTTCTTAGATAAAAAGAATCAATATTATTAAAATGACCCTAAAACTCAAGGCAATCTACAGATTCATTTCAATCCCTACCAAATTACAAATGGAATTTTTCACAGAACTAGAGTAAATAATTTTAAATTGTGTATGGAAACAAAAAAGACTCAAATAGCCAAAATAAACTTGAGAAAGAACAAAGGTAGAAGAATAAAACTCCCTGTGTTCAGACTATACTACCAAGCTACAGGAAACAAAACACGATGGTTCTGGCACAAAACCAGAAAAATAGATCAATGGAACAGGATAGAAAATCCAGAAATAAGCCCACACAATTATGGTCAATTAATCTATGACAAAGTAGGCAAAAATATACAATGGAGAAAGACAGTCTCTTCAATTAATGGTGCTTGCAACACAGGACATCTACATGTAAAAGAATGAAATTTGAACATTATCTAACCCAATATAAAAGTAAATGCAAAATGGATTAAAGACCTAAATATAATACTGGATACCATAATACTCCTAGAGGAAAACATAAGCAGAATACTCTGACATAAATCACAGTAATATTTTTTGGATCTTTCTCCTAGTGTAATGGAAACAAAGGAAAGATAAACAAATGAGAACTGATTAAACTTAAAAGCTTAAAAGACAACCTAAGGAATTGGAGAAAATATTTGTAAGCAATGCAACTGACAAGGGATTAATTTTCAAAATATACAAAAAACTCATACAGCTCAATATAAAACAAACAACCCAATGAAAAAATTGGCAGAAGACCTAAATAGAAATTTCTCCAAAGAAGACATATGGATGGCCAAAAAGCACATGAAAATATGCTCAGTGTCACTAATTATTAGAGAAATGTAAATCAAAACTACAGTGAGATATAACCTCACACTGCTCAGAATGACCAACATCAAAATGTCTACAAATAATAAATGCTGTTGAGGGTGTGGAGAAAAAGGAACTCTCCTACACTGTTGGTGAGAATATAAATTGGTGCTCCCACTATGGAGAACAGTATTCAGTTCCTTAAAAAAATACTGAAAATAAAGTTACCATGTGATCCTGCAATCCAACATCTGTATACATTCCAAGAAAACTCTAATCTGAAAAGATTCATGCACCCCAATATTCATAGAAGCACTATTTACAATAGGCAAGATATAGAAACCACCTAAATGTCCTCTGACAGAGGAATGAATAAAGAAGAAATGGTATATATATATACAATGGAATATTACTCAGCAATAAAAAAGAATGAAATAATGCCATATGAAGCAATATGGATGGACCTAGAGATTATCATACAAAGTGAAGTAAGTCAGACAGAGAAAGACAAATATATATCACTTGTATATGGAATCTTAAAAAGTGATGTACATAAAGTTATTTACAAAAGAGAAATAGACACAGAAAACAAGCTTACGGTTATTAAAGTGGAAAGGGGAGGCGAGGGATAAATTAGGGATTTGGGATTAACAGATAAACACTATGATATACAAAATAGATAAACACCAACTATATAGCAAAAGGGAACTATATTTACTATATTGTAATCACCTGAAATGGAAAAGAATCTGAAAAAGAAGATATATATGATGTATGTATATGTATAACCAAATCACTTTGCTGTACATCTGAAACATTTTAAATCAACTATACTTCAATTTAAAAAAATCACCAAAAAAAGAAAATCAGACAATTTAATCAATACACTGCATAAACAGAATGAAGAGAAAAAATGGTTATCTTGATGCAGAGAAACCTTTTGATAAAATTCAATATAATTTCATAATAAAATTTTTAACTAAATAGAAGGAGAATACATCAATATAATTAAGGACATATATGAGAAACACAGAGCTAACATCACACTCAATTGTGAGAGGCTGAGACATCTTTTCCTAGTATTAGGAAAAAGAAAAGGATGTGCACTTTAGCATCATCTAAGTGTAGTACTTTAAGTCCTTAATAGAGAATTTAGGCAAGAACAAGAAATAAGCGTGTCCAAATTGCAAAGAAAAAGATAAAATTATATTTATTTGTAGACAACATAATCTTATATGTAGAAAAATCTAAAGATTAAACAATTGTTAGAATAAACAATCTCATCAAATTTGCAGGAAATGAAATCAATACTCACATTAGTTATGCTTCTATGTTAAACTGATAAAATATATAGGAATAAATTTAACCAAGGAAGCAAAAGATTTGTACACTGAAATCTACAAAATGCCTCTGGAAAAAAAAATAAAGAAGACAAATAAACAAAAAGGCCTTCCATGTTCATGGATTGGAAGACAATACTGTTAAGATGTCAATACTACATAAAGAATCTATAGATTCAATGCAATCCTTATTAAAATCCATTAATATTTTATGGAAAAAATAGAAAAATCTATCCTAAATTTAGGTGGAATTATAAGAAATCTCAAATAGTCAAAATAACCTTGAAAAATAAGAAAAAATTTGGAGGTCTCAGCCTTCCTAATTGTAAAACTTAATACGAGGTAATGATAATCAAATGTCTGATACTTACATTAAAACATATATAGACACCAATGGAATAGTAAAGAGCAACCCACCACATGTTCCTGTATATGCCCAAGTGATTTTTGACAAGAGTGCCAATATAAATAAATGAGGAAAGTGCTGTCTTTTCAAACAACAAAAGAGAATAAATCAGTAATCAAAAACTCACCTCAGAACAACAACAAAAAGCTCCAGAACAAGATGGCTTCATTGGTAAATTTTACCAAATATTTAAATACTTGTCACCAATCTTTCTCAAACTCTTCCAAAAAATAGAGGAGAGACAATTCCTAATTCCTTTCATAAGGATAGCATTACACTGATGCCAAAGCCAGACAAGGCATCACAAGAAAAGATATACCAATTTTTTTTATAAATATAGATGCAAAAATCCCCCACAATATACTAGCAAACATAATCCAACAACATATTGAAAAGATTGTACATCGTGTCCAAGTGAGATTTATCCCAGGAATGCAAGGTTGGTTAATCATAAGAAAATCAATGTAACACAGTACATTAATAGAATGAACAGGAAAAAATGATTATAAAGGTCATTTGAAAATATCCACACACTTTCACAATAAATATACTCAGAAAATTAAGAAAAAAAACACAATTTCCTCAACAGGATAAAGGGGATATATGTAAAACTCATAACAAACATCAGACTTGATGTTGAATGACTGAATCATTTCTTCTAAGGTCAGGAACCATACAAACATTCCACTTTTACTACTGTTATTCATCACTGTACTGGAAGTTCTAGCCAGAAAAACTAGAAAGTAAAATAAATAAAAGGCATCACATTTGAAAAGAAAGAAGGAAAATTGTCAGTGCAGATGACATGATCCTACATAAGGATAATCCCAAAAAATTTACTGAAAGGATACTAGAGTGCAGAAATGAATTCTGCCTAGAGGAAAGCACAAAAATCAATGCAAAAATAAGTTTTATTTCTGTATAGAAATGAGGAATGAAAAATATTAAAAGATTAAGAAAGCAGCTGTATTTACAATTGTACGCAAAACAACAAACTAGCAAGGAATAAATATAGCAACAACCCCAAAAAAGTTGAAAGATTTGTGAACAGAAAAGAAATATTGCTGAAAAAATATTTAAAACCTATATAAATGGAAAGAGATCCCATGTTCATGAAATGGAAAAACTAATATGGTGAATATGTCAATACTACCCAAAACAATGTGTTGATTTACTTAAATATATATGAAAATCTTAATTGTTTTTCCAAAATTTGAAAAACTGATCCTAAAATTCCTATGGAATCACAAGCAACCACAGATAGCCAAAACAACTTTGAAAAAGAAAAGAAGTGGAATATTCACAGTCTCCAATATCAAAATTACCTCAAAGTGGGACTTCTCTGGTGGCACAATGGTTAAGAATCCACCTGCCAATGCAGGGGGCATGGGTTCAATCCCTGGTCCAGGAAGATCCCATATGCCATGGAGCAAATAAGCCCATGTGCCACAACTACTGAGCCTGTGCTCTAGAGCCCACGAGCCACAACTACTGAGACCATGTGCCACAACTACTGAGACCGTGTGCTGAAACTACTGAAGCCTGTGTGACTAGAGCCTGTGCTCTGCAACAAGAAAAGCCACTGCAATGAGAAGCCCATGCACTGCAATAAAGAGTAGACCCCACTTGCCGCAACTAGAGGGAGCCCTCGTGCAGCAAAGAAAACCAAATTCAGCCAAAATATAATTTTTTTTTTAAATTACGTCAAAGACATTGTAATCAAAACAGTGTGGTATTTGCATTTAGCTAGACATATAGAATGGAATAGAAATGAGAATCCAGAAATAAACCCATATATATAATATATAGATATAAAATATAAAAATCTAGTTTATTTTTATGGTACATTTTTATTGTTATACAATATACATAAATTACAGTTTTAACCATTTTTAATTGTAAAGTTCAGTAGTATTGAGTACATTCACAATGTTGAGAAACCACTATACAACATCAAAATATTTTATTATCCTGAACTGGAATTCTTTACATATTACACAATAACTACATGTTATTATCTCTTCCTTCCAACTCCTGATAACCTCTATTCTCGAAGGTACCCACAAAATTATCCCTAGGTCTCTATGACTTTGACTATTCTAGATACCTCATATAGGTGAAATAATACATTATTTGTCCTTTAGTGTCTGGGTTATTTCACTTAGCATGATTATATGTTGTATCATGCATCACAATATTATTCCTTTTTAAAGCTTAAAAGTATTCTATCTATGCATATACCATATTGTGTTTATCCATTCATTCATTGATGGGCATTTGGGTTAATTATATCTTATGGCTCTGACAAACAAGGCTGCTATAAACATGGGTTTGCAATTATTTTTGAGGCCTCACTTTAAATTCTATTGGCTATATAACTTCAAATGGAATTGATGTATAATGTGGTACACTATGCTTTATTTTCTGAGGAATTGTCATACTGTGTTCCACAAAAGCTTCATGTTTTACATTCCCAGCACCACTGCACAAGGTTTCTAATTTCTCCACATCATAACCAGCTCTTGCTATTTTCCATTTTTTTTAATAATAGCCATACCATAGGTTGTGAAGTGGTATCTCATTGTGGTTTTGATTTAAATTTCCCTAATGACTAGTCATGTTCAGCATCTTTTCATGTACTTATTGGCTATTTGTATAACTTCTTTGAGAAATATGTGTTCAACTGCTAGCCCATTTAAGAAACCATGTTGGTAGAAAAATCCTAGAGCTCATTCATGATATCAGTAAAGTTGGAGAATACAAAATTAATACACAGAAATCTGTTGCACTTCTATACACTAAAAATGAAAAATCAGAAAGAGAAATAAAGGAAACAATTCCATGTACTATCACATCAAGAAGAATAAAATACCTAGGAATAAACCTACCTAAGGAGGAAAAAGACCTGTACTGGAAAACCATAAGGCACTGATGAAAGAAACTGAGGATGACACAAGCAGATGGAAAAATGTAACATATTCATGGATTGGAATAATCAATATTGTTAAAATGACCATACAACCTAAGGCAAACTACATATTCAATGTAATCCCTATCAAATTACAAATGGCGCTTTTTTTTTTGCAGATCTAGAAAAAAAGCATATTAAAATTTGTAGGGAACCACAAAAGACCCCGAATAGCCAAAGAAATCTTAAGAAAGAAAAATGGAGCTGGAGGAATCAGGGTCTCTGACTTCAGACTGTACTACAAAGCAACAGTCATGAGAAAAATATGGTAGTGGCACAAAAACAGACATATAGATCAATGGAACAGGATAGAAAGCCCAGAAACAAACCCAGAAAGTAGGCAAGGGTATACAATGGAGAAAAGACAGTCTCTTCAATAAGTGGTGCTGAGAACATTGGACAGCTACATGTAATAAAATGAAACCAGAACTTTCTCTAGCAGCATATAAAAAAATAAAAGGGACTAATGGCCTAAAGGTAAGACAGGATACTGTAAAAATCCTAGAGTTTTCTGTACAGAAGAAATTAGCACAACATTGTAAGTCAAATACACTTCAATAAAATCCTAGAAGGAAACATAAGCAGAACAATATTTGATTTAAGTCACAGCAGTATATTTTTGGATACATCTCCTAGAGTAATGGAAACAAAAACAAAAACAAATAAATGGGGCCTAATTATACTTAAAATCTTTTTGCACAGCAAATGAAACCATAAACAAAACAAAAAGAAAACACACAAGATCGGAGAAAATACTTGTAAAAGATGCAACTGACAAGGGACTAATCTCCAAAATATATGAAGAGCTTGTGCAGATCAATAACAAAACCAACAACCCAATAAAAATGTGGCAGCAGATTTAAATACATATATATTCAAAGAAGACATACTGATAGCAAACAGGCACAGGAAAAAATGCTCAATATTGCTAATTAGTAGAGAAATGCAAATCAAAACTATAACAAGGTTACTTTTCACTCCGTCAGAAAGACCATCATCAAAAGGTCTACAAATAAAAAATCCTGGAGAGGGTGTGGAGAAAAAGAAACCATCCTACACTGTTGATGGGAATGTAAATTGGTAAAGGTACAATGGAGAACAACATGCGGGTTCCTTAAAAACATAAAAATAGAATTACCATATGATCCTGCAATCCCACTCCTGGGTATATATCCAAAAAAAACAAACAAGTAAACAAACAACTAAAAATGGTACATGCACCCAATGTTCACTGCAGCAATATTTACAATAGCCAAGTCATGTAAGCACCCTAGATATCCATCGCCAGATGAATGGGTAAAGAAGATGTGGTATATATACAATGGAATATTAGCCATAAAAGGAATGAAATAATGCCATTTGAAGCAACATGGATGGGCTGAGGAACTACCATACTAAGTGAAGTAAGTCAGACAGAGAAAGACAAATATCATATGATATCACTTATATGTGGAATCTAAAATAAGGATACAAATGAACTTATTCACAAAACAGGAAGACTCACAGACATAGAAAACAAACCTATGTTTACAAAAGGGGAAAGGGAGGTATAAATTATGAGTTTGGGATTAACATATACACACTATTAAATAAAAAATACATAACCAACAAGGACCTACTCTATAGCACAGGGAAAGATACCCAATATTTTAAATAACCTATAATGGAAAACAATCTGAAATATATACATATTTCAGAACTATATATATTTCAGAAATATATATATATACAGAAATATATATCACTATGGTATACAACTAAAACTAAAACACCGCTATAAATTAACTACACTTCAATTAAAAAAATAATGATAATCGTAAATATATTGGGGAAAAACAACTAATATATCCAAAAGAGTGATTGTTTTTAGAATATTAAAATTATTAAATTTTGTTATTTTTTATTCCAAAATAAATCTGTCATATTAAAAAAAATGTGTACTAGTTTTCTAAGGCTAACATTATAGATACCACAGACTGGGTGACTTAAAAAACAAAAATCTATTTTCTCACAGTTCTGGAGCCCAGAAATCCAAGATCTTTCTGTCAGTAGAGTTAATTTATTTGAGGCTTCTCTCCTTGGTTTGTAGTTGTCCACAATATTTTACTGTATTTATATGCTCTTTTATTTTTCTGTGTCTGTGTCCTAATCTTCTTGTTTTATAAGCACACCAGTCTAACAGCTTTCCTTTATTTTATTGTATCTTTCTCCCCTCAGTGCAAGCTAGTAGTGATTGTGCTAGTATAACTCCATTTCTGTTCCTGGCTTCAGCTGAAATGGTTGATTGGATCCATAAGTCACAAGCCTATAATCTCTTCAGCAAATGTTCGGCCATAACCCTAATGTTCTCTCTAAAGCATGTTTTTTTAAAACTTTTCTGCAGTATAGGTAAGGTGAGAATTTTCCAAATCTTCATGTATTTGTTCCTTTTTCTTAACAATTTCTTTCTTTTTATTTCCAATTTTATTTTATTTATTTTTTCCTTTTGTTTAATTTTTATTTTATATTGGAGTATAGTTGATTAACAACGTTGTGTTACTTTCAGGTGTACAACAAGGTGATTCAGTTATACATGTACATGTATCAATTATTTTACAAATTATTTTCCCATTTAGGTTATTACAGATTATCAAGCAGGGTTCCCCATGGTATACAGTAGGTCTTTGTTGGTTATCTATTGTAAATGTAGCAGTTTGTACTCATCAATCCCAAACTCCCAATCCGTCCCTCCCCCCAACCCTTGCACCCTGGTAACCATAAGTTCTTTCTCTAAGTCTTTGAGTCTGTCTCTGTTTTGTAAATTAATTCGTTTGTTTCAATTTTTTAAGATTATGCATATAAGTGACATATGATATTTGCCTTTGTCTGACTTACTTCACTTAATATGACAATCTCTAGGTCCATCCTTGTTGTTACAAATGGCATTATTTCATTCTTTTTAATGGCTGAGTAATATTACATTGTATATATGTACCACAACTTCTTTAATCATTCATCTATCATTGAACATTTATGTTGTTTCCATGTTTTGGCTATTATAATCAGTGCTGCAATGAACATTGGGATGCAAGTATCCTTTCTTAATTTTTTTTAATTTTTTTATTGCCAGGTAGCATTATTTTGTATTACCACAATTTGTCCATCCACTTACCTATTGAGGAACATCTGGGTTGTTTTCAGCTTTGGGCAGTTGTGAATAAAGGTACCACAACCATTTACATAAAGGTTCTTTTGTGTGTGATTTTTTTTTTCTTTTCCACTTGAGTAAATACCTAGAGTGGGTTTATGTACGTCATACTTTTTATTAATTTGTATTGGAGTGTAATTGCTTTACAATGTTGTTACTTTCTGCTGTACAGCAAAGTGAATCAGCTATATGTATACATATATCCCTTCTTTTTTGGATTTCCTTCCCATTTAGATTATCACAGAGAATTGAGTACAGTTCCCTGTGTTATAAAGTAGCTTCTCATTAGTTATCTACTTTATACATACTAGTGTACATATGTCAATCCGAATCTCCCAATTCATCCCATCCCCCCTTCCCACCCTGGTATCCATATATCCGTTCTCTATCTCTGTATCTCTATTTCTGCTTTGCAAATTAGTTCATCTGTATCATTTTTCTATATTCCACATTCAAGTATTATAATACTACATTTGTTTTTCTCTTTCTAACTCACTTCACTCTGTATGACAGTCTCTAGGTACATCCACGTCTCCACAAATTGCACCATTTCGTCCTTTTTTATGACTGAGTAATATACCATTGTATGTATGTACCACATCATCTTTATCCATTCTTCTGTTGATGGACATTTAGGCTGCTTCCATGACCTGGATATTTTAAATAGTGGGACAATGATCATGGGGGGGCCATGTGTCTTTTTGAATTATGGTTTTCTCTAGCTATATGTCCAGTAGTGAGATTGCTGGGTCATATGATAATTCTATTTTTAGTTTTTTAAGGAACCTCCATACTGTTCTCCATAGTGGCTGTATCCATTTATATTCCCACCAACCGTGTAAGACAGTTCCCTTTCCTTCACAACCTCTCCAGCTTTTACTGCTTGTAGATTTTTTGATGATGACCATTCTGACCAGTGTGAGATGATACCTCACTGTTGTTTTGATCTGCATTTCACTAATAATTAGTGATATGGAACATCTTTTCTTGAGTTTGTTGTCCATCTCTATGTATTCTTTGGAGAAATGTCTATTTAGGTCTTCTGACCATTTTCTGATTATGTTATTTGTTTTTTTGATACTGAGCTGCAAGAGATGTTTGTTTATTTTGAAAATTAGGTTGCTTCATTAGCAAATATTTTCTTCCATCCTGAGGCTTGTCTTTTTGTCTTGTTTATGGTTTCCTTTGCTATGGAAAAGCTTTTAAGTTTAATTAGGTCCAGTTTATTTATTTTTGTTTTTATTTTCATTAGTCTAGGAGTTGGGTGAAAAAAGATCTTGCTGCGATTTATGTCAAAGTGTTATCTGCCTATGTTTTCCTTTAAGAATTTTATAGTGTCCGGTCTTACATTTAAGTCTTTAATCAATTTTGAGTTTGTTTTTGTGTATGGTGTTTGGGAGAGTCCTAATTTCATTCTTATACATGTAGCTGTCCAGTTTCTCCAGTGCCATTTATTGAAGACACTGTCTTTTATTTTGTATACTCTTGATTCCTTTATCATAGATTAGTTGACCATTTGTGCATGGGTTTATTTTTGGGATTTCTCCTGTTCCATTGATCCATATTTCTGTTTTTGTGCCAGTACTATACAATTTTGATTACTGTAGCTTTGTAGTATAGTCTGAGTCAGGGAGCCTGATTCCTCCAACTCTGTTTTTCTTTCTCAAGCTTGCTTTGGCTATTTGTGGTCTTTTGTGTTTCCATACAAGTTGTGAAACATTTTGTTCTAATGCTGTGTAAAATGCCATTGGTAGTTTGGTAGAGATTGCACTGAATCTGTAGATTGCTTTGGGTAGTATAGTCATTTTCACAATATTGATTCTACCAACCCAAAAACATGGTATATCTCTCCATTTGTATCATCTTTGATTTATTTCTTCAATATCCTACAGTTTTCTGAGTACAGGTATTTTGTCTCCTTAGTTAGGTTTATTCCTAGGTATTTTATTCTTTTTGTTGCAGTGGTAAATGGATTGTTTCCTTAATTTATCTTTCTGATCTTTCGTTTTTAGCGTGTAGGAATGTAAGACATTTCTGTGTGTTAATTTGCATCTTGCAACTTTACCAAATTCATTGATTAGCTATAGTAGTTTTCTGTTAGCATTTTTTAGGATTTACTATGGATAGTATCATGTCATCAGCAAATGGTGTCAGTTTTCCTTTTATTTCTTCATGTTTGCCTTTCCTCTTGATCTTTTCCATTTGTAATTTTCTTTTTTCTAGCTGTGGCCTTTTTTTCCACCTAGATAAATTTCTTTAACATTTGTTGCAGTGCTGGTCTGGTGGTACTGAATTCTTTTAGCTATTGCATGTCTGTAAGGCTTTTGATTTCTCCATCAAATCTCAATGAGAGCTTCGCTGGGTAGAGTATTCTTTGTTGTCATCACTTTAAATATATCATGACACTTCCTTCTGGCCGGCAGTTTCTGCAGAGAAATCAGCTTATAACCTTTTGGGGATTTCCTTGTATATTACCTGTTGCTTTTCCCTTGTTGCTTTTAATATATTTTTTTCTTTGTCTTTATTTTTTGTCAGTTTGGTTACTATGTATCATAGCATGTTTCTCCTTGGGTTTCCTGCCTGAGACTCTCTGTGCCTCCAGGACTTCAGTGACTGTTTCCTTTCTCATGTTAGGGAAGTTTTTGACTATAATACCTTCAATTATTTTATCAGGTCCTTTTTCTCTCTCTTCTCCTTATGGGACCCCTATAATGCACATTTTGTGGCATTTAGTGTTGTCCCAGAGGTCTCTTGTATTGTCCTAATTTCTTTTCATTCTTTTTCTTCATTCTGTTTCACAGCCGTGATTTCCACCCTTCAGTCTTCCAGCTCACTTCTCTGTTCTTCTGCCTCAGTTATTCCACTATTGATTCATTCTAGTGTATTTTTCATTTCATTTATTTTATTGTTCATCTCTGTTCTTTACTTCTTCTAGGTCATTATTAAACATTTCTTTTATCTTCTTGATCTGTGCCCCCATCTTTTTCTGATATCTTGGATCATCTTTACTATCATTACTCTGAAATATTTTTAGTGTAGATTGCCTATCTCCACTTCACTTAGTTGTTCTTCTGGGTCTTTTGTTGTTGTTGTTGTTGTTTCTTCATCTGTGACATATTTCTCTGTCATCTCATTTTTTCTAACTTTCTGTGTTTTGATTTCTATTCCACATGCAGCAGTGTTGTAGTTCTTCTTGCTTCTGCTCTCTGCCCCCTGTGGATGAACCTGTCTAAGAGGCTTGTGCAGACATCCTGGTGGGAGGGACTGATACCTGCCCACTGATGTGTGGAACTTGGTTTTGTCTCCCTGGTAGGCAGGGTCATGTAAGTAGATGTGTTTACCTGGCAGATGTGTATTCAGGAAGACTTTAATCATCCTGACTGCTGATGGGTGGGGCTGTGTTCCCACCCTTTTGGTTGTTTGTCCTGAGGCACCCCAGCACTGGAGACTGCAGGTTCTTGGGTGGGACCCTGTCTTTGTAAGAAAACAGTGACCTCCAAGAGGGTTCACGCCAATGACTACTCCCCAGAACTACCACCACCAGTGTCCTTGTCCCTGCAGTGAGCCACATCTATACCTCACCTCCACAGGAGTCCCTCCAATACTAGCGTGTAAGTCTGGCCCAGTCTCTTATGAGGTGTCTTCTTTTTTTGCCTGTGTCCTGGTGTACATGGGACCCTGTGTTTGCCCTCCAAGAGTGGAGTTTCTTTTTCCCCCACTCCTGTGGAATTCCTGTGATCAAACTCCTTTGGCCTTCAAAGCCAGATTCCCTGGGCTCCTCCTCCCATTGTCATACCCCCAGGCTGAGGAGCTGGACTTGGGGCTCAGACCTTTCACTCCTGTAGGAGAACTTCTATTGTATAATTATTTTCCAGATTGTGGGTTGCCCACCTGGCATATATGGGCTTTGATTTTATTGCAGTTGTGTCCCTCCTACCATCTCTTGGTGGCTTATTTGTTTTTGGATGTAAGGCAAATGTTTTTGTAAGTTCCAGTGTTTTCTTGTCCATGGTTGTTCAGCAGTTAGTTGTGATTTTGGTGTTTCCATAAAATAGGTGAGCTCATGTCTTTCTTCTCCACCATCTTTTCTCTTCTTCCTGGCTTAACAATTTCTTCTTCACTTTGGCTATTCCCTCTTGCACTTCACTGTAAGAAGCAAGGAGAAATCAGGCCATACATCCAACACTTTGCTTAGAAATATTTTCAGACCCGCATCTAAGTTTATGGTTTAAACTTCTATGTCCCACAAACCAGAACACAGTTTGGGCAAGTTATATTTGTCACTTTATAACAAGGATCAACTTTCTTTCCTGCAGTTTCCATTAACATGTTTCTCATTTCTGTCTGAGATCTCACCAGTAGCACTTTTAACATTCCTATTTCTACCAGCATTCTCTTCATGATGATTTATTTATATCTCTATGAAGATAGAAGCTTTCTCTATAGCTCTCTTCTTTTCTTTCTTATCCTTTTCCAGAATCACCTATAAATTTCACATTTCTATGAAAAGACTCTTCAAAGACAATTATTTTACTTTAATTGCCTCTTTAAAGACCGTATTTCCAAATCCATTCTGAGGTACTGGGGTTTAGGACTTCAACATATGAAGTTTAGAGAGACACAATACTTTCCATAAGAAATAGTTTATACCATTTTTTGTGTTGTCTTTTTACTCTCTTGATAGTGTCCCGTATTGCACCAAAGTACTTAATTTAGATAAACCCTATTTTTTCTTTTGTTGTATATGCTTTTATTGTTATATCCAGTAAACCATTCCTAATTCAGTCATGGTTACAAATAGTAACCACATAGACAATGAAGATGGTGACTACATAAACTGTTGACTCAACTAGTGGGACCAGAAAATATGTGATTCTTCAGCCTGACTATATAAATGATGCTAACTAATAATAATGCTAGACTGGTGGATCATACTCTTAGCCTGCTAAAAGAATGACCAAAAGGTGGCAATTGTTAAAATAAAAAAAGGAGACTAATCTTGAAAATTCTTGAAAATTCCTTGAGCAGACAAAACTGTTTATCTATATAAGCAAATTTTAATTTAGCTAATTTTGAAAGACTAACTTAAGAACATTTTAATATTATAAGCAATTACTCTGAAAAGTAAACAGTCACTGCTTTCTCACTATATAAGCTGCTTTATAACAATACACTCCTGATCCTCATTCCATGTTTTGATTTGAGTGCTCCTAGTTTGCAAACTCTCCTGTGGTTTGGGCACAATAAAATTTTACTAAATACTACTTTGGTGACTTATTGGTTTCACTTCTGTTATTTATGAACTTTTGACCACACCTTATCTAATATATGATTTGCAAATACCTTCTTCCATTTGATAGAATGTCTTTTCATTTTGTTGATTGTTTCTTTTGCTGTGCAGAAGTTTTTTAGTTTGATGCACTCCCATTAGTTGAATTTAGCTTTTGTTGCTTGTGTTATTGGTGTTATAACCAAAATATCACTGTCAATACCAATGTCAATGAGCTCCTTTCCTATTTTCTTCTAGGAGTTTTAAAGTAGTAGATCTCATTCTCAAGTCTTTATTGCAAGTTAATTTTTGTGAGTGGTGTAAGATTGGGACCACTATCATTTTTCTTTATGTGGTTATCCAGTTTTCCCATCATTTGTTGAATAGACTATTCATTCTTCATTGAGTTGTTTTTTTTTTTCTGAGTCACTTGTGAAACGTTAATTGACCATATATTCATAGGTTTATTTCAGGGCTCTCTATTTTTACGTTAATACCATACTGTGTTAATTACTTTAGTTTTGCAGTTTAATTTGAAATCAGGGAGCATAATGTCTTTGGCTTTGTTCTGCTTTCTAATGGTTGCTTTGGCTATTTGGGATATTTTGTGATTCCATATAAATTTTAAGAGGATTTTTTTGGGGGGAATACACTTGAGATTTTGATAAGGGTTACATTGACTCTATAGAAGACATTGGGTAATATGGATATTTTAATAATAGTAATTCTTTCTGTCCATGAACTCTGGATTTCTTTTCATTTGTGTCTTCAATTTATTTCATCAACATTGTAGTTTCATTGTTTAAATTTTTCACTTTCTTGGTTATATTTATTCTTCAATATTTTACTGTTGTTGATACTGTTATGAGTGCAGTAGTTTCTTTGATTTCTTTTCAGATATTTTGTTCTTGGTGCGCAGAAACACAATTGATTTCTGTATGGTGGTTTTATATTAGGAAATTTGTTGATTATTTCCAACAGATTTTTGTTGAATTTTTAAGAATATATATAAAATCATAAAATCTACAAATAAAGACAATTTTACTTCTTTCCAATTTGGTTGCCTTTTACTTATTTGTCTGCCATGATTCCTTAAGCTAAGACTTTCAGAATTATTTTTCATAAGAGTGGTGATAGAGGGCACCCTTGTCTTTTTCCTGATCTTAGAAGAAAATCTTTTATTCTTTCAAAACTGAGTATGATGTTACCCATGGGTTTGTTAGACATAACCTTTATTATGTTGAGGTATGTTTCTTCTAAACCAAATGAGTTGATAGTTTATATCATGAAAGAAAGTTGTATTTTGTCAAATTATTTTTCTACTTCTATTAAGGTTATCAAGTGTTTTCTATCTTTTATTCTATTAAAGTGGTGTATCACATTTATTGATTTGCATATGTTGAACCTTCCTTGCATCCTAGGGTAAAGTCCCACTTATCACAGTCTAAGATTTTTTTTAAAATGTGTTGTTGAATTCAGTTTCATAATATTGTGTTGGTAAATTTTACATCTATATTCAAAATGGGATACTGATTTATATTTTTCTTATAGTATCCTTATCTGGCTTTGATACCAGGGTAATGTTGGCCTTGTAAAATGACTTTGGAAGTGTTCCCATTAATTCTTCTTTTAATGTTTGGTAGGATTAGCAAATTAAAGCATCCGGTCCTTGGCTTTTCTGATTTTTGATACTGATTCAGTCTTATTAGTGATTAATGTGTTCTGATTTTCTTTTCTTTCTGAGTCAGTCTTTATAGGTTTTATATTTTTAGAAATTTACTCATTTCTTCTAGTTTATTCCATTTTTGACATATAATTTTATAGTAGTCTCATGATTCTATTTATTGCTGTAGTCTTCTCTTTTATTTCTGATTTTTTTTTATCAGAGTCTTCTCTCTTTTTCTTAGTCTGGCTAAATGTCAATTTTATTTTTCTTTTCAAACAAAAATTCTTAGTTTTATTGAGATTTTCTATTGTTTTTCTGATCTTTTTTCATTTATTTCTACTCTGATCAACGGTAGTTCCTTCTTTTTGCTTATATGAATTTAGTTTGTTATTTTTCTATCTCCTTGAGATTTAAGTTAGGTTGATTATTTTAAATATTTCTATTTTCTTAACATACACATTTGTCACTGTAAACTTTCCTCTCAGAATTGGTCTTACAGTATCCAGTTGGTTTTAGTGTATTTTCTTCTTATTATCATTTATTTAGTAAGTTTCCACATGAAGGTAAATTTTCAAAATTTCCTCAATTTGTTGATTTCGAGTTTCATACAATTGTGGTTGGAAAAGATAATTTGTATGACTTCAATATTTTCAAATTTGCTAAAATTTGTTTTGTAGTCTGTAATTTGATCTATCTTGGAGAAATTTTCATCTCTACTTGAGAAGAATATGTATTCTACTGCTATAGGATGAGATGGTTTATAAATATCTTTTAGATTCATTTGATCTAATATACTTTTCAAGTCCGATGTTTCCTTGTTGATATTCTGCCTGGAAAATTTATCCTTTGCTGATAGAGGGATATTGGCATCTCCTACTATAATTTTATTGTTAATTTCTCTTTTCTGATTTGTTAGTGTTTGCTTAATGCATTTAGGTGCTTAAAGGTGGGTACATATATATATATATAAATTTTATATCTTATTTTATTGTTATTTCCAGTTTCTTTCAGTTGCTACTTGCATGGAATATCTTTTCCCATCCCTTCATTTTGAGCCTGTGTCCTAAATCTAAGGTTATTCTCTTATAGACAGCATAAAGTGGTGTCTTGTTTCCTTATCTATCTAGCTAAATTTGTGTCTTTTTAATGGTAAATTAAATCCATTTACATTTATAGTAACAGTTGATATGTGAGGATTTACCAAGGCCATATAATTCATTGTGTTCTGACTTTTTTGTAGTTTGTTTGCTTTCCAATCTCGGTTTCTCTTTATTTTTAGATAGTGATGATTTACCATGGTGGTATGCTCTGGTTATTCTTTCTTTATCTTTTACAATCTTCTTTAGGGTCTTACTTTTTGGTTACCATGCTTAATGGATAAAATGTTGGTTTTATGCTGAAAGCAATTTAACTTTGATCATATAAAGATACTGCACCAATTTATTCCCCTCTTTTATATATTTAATGTCACAATTTACTTTTTTTACATTGTGTATTCATTAACAATTCATAATAGCTATAGTTATTATTAATATTCGTTTCCTCTAACCTTTATACTATATCTAACTGGTTAACATAAAATCCTATTACATAATTAGAGTTAGCTAAATCTAACTGTGTAATTATCTTTACTAATGTGTACATACTTTTGTGTGTTTTCATGTTATTAATTAGGGTCTTTTCATTTCAGGTTAAAGAGCACTTTTCACCATTTCTTGCAAGGCAGATCTAATGGTGATGAACACCCTCAGCTTTTGTTTGTCTGGGAAATACTTTATTTCTCTTTAATAGATAAAGGAAAACTGTCAGATAGGGTATTATTGGCTGGCAGTTATTGTCTTTCAATGATTGGAATATGTCATTTTACTCTCTCCTACACTGTAGGATTTATGATGAGAAACATGTTGATAGCTTCATGTGAATTCCTTTGTAGGTTACTTGAATGAAAAATATTGCTTCCCTGCCATATCAGTAATTAAGGGATGTTGCAACCATCAAGCCACTACAGCAACCCCTGACGATGAGCTCCGTGGGAATTCAGGATGGAGACAAACTGCCAACTTCCCCCTGCCAAGCCCTCAGCCACTGCAGCCATACCCAGTGGTACACTCTGAGGTGATTCAGGATGGGAAAGAACAGGATACTGGCTCTACATAGCTAAGGGGCATATCTAAAGAATGATTGCAATGAGCCCAAAATCTTGCATCTTCCCATACATAGAAAAGTGCTAAATTTATTAACTTGAGATATCTGGTTTTCTTTAATTAATAGTAAACTTTTGATGTTCCCAGTACCCAGTCTTTATTGCAAAACCCCTATATATCTTAGCTCCACCCTTACATCTTTGGAGCAGTCCCTTGTAGCTCTTCTGAGAGGCTGCTTCCTGGGTTTGAAAAATTCAGAAAGTCTGCCAAATAAAACATAATTCTCAACTTTTAAGGTTGTTCATTTTCAATCGACAGTTACATATTTTCCTCTGATTTTTAAAATTATTATTATAGGGGAATAGTTGTCTTAAAAGCTTGTGTTAGTTTCTACTGTACAGCAAAGTGAAGCAGAGTACCCTGTGCTATACAACAGGTTATAATTACTTATCTGTTTTATAGATATTAGTGTATATATGTTAGTCCCAGTGTCCCAATTCATCCCATCCCTCCTTTCACACTTTGGTGTCCATACGTTCGTTCCATACATCTGTGTCTCTATTTCTGCATTGCAAACCAGTTCATCTGTACCCGTTTTCTAGATTCCACAAATATTCGTTAGTATACGATATTTGATTTTCACTTTCTGGCTTCATTCACTCTGTATAACAGACTCTAAGTCCATCCACATATTTACACATGACCCAATTTTGCTCGTTATTATGGCTGACTAAAATTCCATTGCATATATGTACCACATCTTCTTTATCCATTTGTTTGTCGATGGATATTTAAGACCATTCCATGAGCTGGCTATTGTAAATAGTGCTGCAATGAACATTGCAGTGCATGTGGGGTTTTTTTAAATTATTTTATTTTTTATTTTAAACAATTTTAATTTTTATTTTTTTAACATCTTTATTGGAGTATAATTGTTTTACAATCGTGTCTTAGGTTATGCTTTACAACAAAGTGAATCAGTTATACATATACATATGTTCCCATATCTCTTCCATCTTGCATCTCCCTCCCTCCCACTCTCCCTATCCCACCCCTCTAGGTGGTCACAAACCACCTAGCTGATCTCCCTGTGCCATGCGGCAGTTTCCCACTAGCTATCCAGCCTACGTTTGGTAGTGTATATATGTCCATGCCACTCTCTCACTTCGTCAGAGCTTACCCTTCCTGCTCCCCTTATCCTCAAGTCCATGCTCTAGTAGGTCTGTGTTTTATTCCGGTCCTATCCCTAGTCTCTTCATGACATTATTTTTTTATGTAGATTCCATATATATGTGTTAGCATGTGGTATTTGTTTTTCTCCTTCTGACTTACTTCACTCTGTATGAGAGACTCCAGGTCGATCCACCTCACTACAAATAACTCAGTTTCATTTATTTTTATGGCTGAGTAATGTTCCATTGTTTATATGTGCCACATCTTCTTTACCGATTCATCTGTTGATGGACACATGGGTTGCTTCCATGTCCTGGCTCTTGTAAATAGAGTTGCAATGAACATTTTGGTACATGACTCTTTTTGAATTATGGTTTGCTCAGGGTATATGCCCAGTAGTAGCATTGCGGAGTCGTATGGTAGTTCTATTTGTAGTTTTTTAAGGAACCTCCATACTCTTCTCCATAGTGTCTGTATCAATTTACATTCCCACCAACAGTGCAAGAGTGTTCACTTTTCTCCACACCCTCTCCAGCTTTTATTGTTTATAGATTTTTTGATGATGGCCATTCGGACCTGTGTGAGATGATATCTCATTGGAGTTTTGATTTGCATTTCTCTAATAATTAATAATGTTGAGCATTCTTTCATGTGATTGTTGGCAATCTGTATATCTTCTTTAGAGAAATGTCTATGTAGGTCTTCTGACCGTTTTTGGATTGGGTTGTTTGTTTTTTTGATATTGAGCTGCATGAGTTGCTTACAAATTTTGGAGAATAATCCTTTGCCAGTTGCTTCATTTGCAAACTATTTTCTTCCATACTGGGGGTTGCCTTTTGGTTTGTTTATGGTATCCTTTGCTGTGCAAAAGCTTTTAAGTTTCATTAGGTCCCATTTGTTTATTTTTGGTTTTATTTCCATTTCTCTAGGAGGTGGGTCAAAAAGGATCTTGCTGTGATTTATGTCATAGAGTGTTCTGCCTATGTTTTCCTCTAAGAGTTTGATAGTGTCTGGCCTTACATTTAGGTCTTTAACCCATTTTGAGTTTATTTTTGTATATGGCATTAAAGAGTGTTCTAATTTCATACTTTTACATGTACCTGTACAATTTTCCCAGCCCCACTTATTGAAGAGGCTGTCTTTTCTCCATTGTATATTCTTGCCTCCTTTATCAAAGATAAGGTGACCATATGTGTGTCGGTTTATCTCTGGGCTTTCTATCCTGTTCTATTGATCTATATTTCTGTTTTTGTGCCAGTACCATACTGTCTTGATTACTGTAGCTTTGTAGTATAGTCTGAAGTCAGGGGGCCTGATTCCTCTGGCTCCATTTTTTGTTCTCAAGATTGCTGTGGCTATTCAGGGTATTCTGTTTCCATACAAATTGTGAAATTTCTTGTTCTCGTTCTGAAAAAAATTCCAGTGGTAGTTTGATAGGGATTGCATTGAATCTGTAGATTGCTTTGGGTAGTAGAGTCATTTTCACAATGTTGATTCTTCCAAGCCAAGAACATGGTATATCTCTCGATCTATTTGTATCATCTTTAATTTCTTTCATCAGTGTCTTATAATTTTCTGCATACAGGTCATTTGTCTCCTAAGGTAGGTATATTCCTTGATATTTTATTCTTTTTGTTGCAATGGTAAATGGGAGTATTTTCTTAATTTCACTGTCAGATTTTTTTATCATTAGTGTATAAGAATGCCAGAGATTTCTGTGCATTAAATTTGAATCCTGCTACTTTACCAAATTCATTGACTAGCTCTAGTAGTTTTCTGGTAGCATCTTTAGGATTCTCTATGTATACTATCATGTCATCAGCAAACAGTGACAGCTTTACTTCTTCTTTTCCGATTTGGATTCCTTTTATTTCTTTTTCTTCTCTGATTGCTGGGGCTAGGCCTTCCAAAACTATGTTGAATAAGAGTGGTGAGAGTGGGCAACCTTCTCTTATTCCTGATCTTAGTGGAAATGGTTTCAGTTTTTCACCATTGAGGACGATGTTGGCTGTGGGTTTGACATATATGGCCTTTATTATTTTGAGGAAAGTTCCCTCTATGCCTACTTTCTGCAGGGTTTTTATCATAAATGGGTTTTGACTTTTGTCAAATGCTTTCTGTGCATCTATTGAGATGATCATATGGTTTTTCTCCTTCAGTTTGTTGATATGGTGTATCACATTGATTTATTTGCCTATATTGAAGAATCCTTGCAATTCTGGAATAAACCCCACTTGATCATGGTGTATGATCCTTTTAATGTGCTGTTGGATTCTGTTTGCTAGTATTTGGCTGAGGATTTTTGCATCTATGTTCATCAGTGATATTGGCTTGTAGTATACTTTCTTTGTGACGTCTTTGTCTGGTTTTGGCATCAGGGTGATGGTAGCCTCAGAGAATGAGTTTGGGAGTGATCCTCTCTCTGCTATCTTTGGGAAGAGTTTGAGAAGGATAAGTGTTAGCTCTTCTCTAAATGTTTGATAGAATTCGCCTGTGAAGCCTTCTCGTCCTGGGCTTCTGCATGTTGGAAGAATTTTAATCACAGTTTCAATTTCAGTGCTTGTGATTGTTCTGTTCATATTTTCTATTTCTTCCTGATTCAGCCTGGGCAGGCTGTGCATTTCTAAGAATTTGTCCATTTCTTCCTAGTTGTCCATTTTATTGGCATACAGTTGCTTGTAGTAATCTCTAATAATCTTTTGTATTTCTGCAGTGTCCTTTGTTTCTTCTCCTTTTTCAATTTTAATTCGATTGATTTGAGTCTTCTCCCTTTTTTTCTTGATGAGTCTGGGTAATGGTTTATCAATTTTGTTTACCTTCTCAAAGAACCAGCTTTTAGTTTTATTGATCTATGCTATCGTTTCCTTCATTTCTTTCTCATTTATTTCTTAATCTGGTCATTATGATTTGTTTCTTTCTGCTAAATTTGGGGTTTTTTGATCTTTTTTCTCTAATTGCATTAGGTGCAAGTTTGGGTTGTTTATTCGAGATGTTTCCTGTTTCTTAAGGTAGGTTTGTATTGCTATAATATTCCCTCTTAGAACTGCTTTTGCTGCATCCCATAGGTTTGGGTCGTCATTTCTCCATTGTGATTTGTTTCTAAGTGTTTTTTTATTTCCTCTTTGATTTCTTCAGTGATAACTTCGTTATTAAGTAGTGTAATGTTTAGCCTCCATCTGTTTGTATTTTTTACAGATCTTTTCCTGTAATTTATATCTAGTCTCATAGCGTTGTGGTCGGAAATAATACTTGATATGATTTAAATTTTCTTACATTTACCAAGGCTTGATTTGTGACCTAAGATATGATCTATCCTGGAGAATGTTCCTTGAGCACTTGAGAAAACCATGTATTCTGTTGTTTTTGGATGGAATGTCCTATAAATATCAATTAAGTCCATCTTGTGTAATGTATCCTTTAAAACTTGTGTTTCCTTATTTATTTTCATTTTGGATGATCTGTCCATTGGTGAAAGTGGGGTGTTAAAGTCCCCTACTATGATTGTGTTACTGTCGATTTCCCCTTTTATGGCTGTTAGTATTTGCCTTGTGTGTTGAGGTGCTCCTACGTTGGGTGCATAAATATTTACAATTGTTACATTTTCTTCATGGATCAATCCCTTAATCATTATGTAGAGTCCTTCTTTTTCTCTTGTAATAGTCTTTGTTTTAAAGTCTATTTTGTCTGATATGAGAATTGCTACTCCAACTTTCTTCTGAATTCCATTTTCATGGAATATCTTTTTCCATCCCCTCACTTTCAGTCTGTATGCATTCCTAGGTTGAAGTGGGTCTCTTGTAGACAGCATATATATGGGTCTTGTTTTTGTGTCCATTCAGCCAGTCTTTGTCTTTTGGTGGGAGCCTTTAATCCATTTACAGTTAAAGTAATTATCGATATGTATGTTTCTATTACCACATACTTAATTGTTTCGAGTTTGTTCTTGTAGATCTTTTCCTTCTCTTGTGTTTTTTGCCTAGAGAAATTCTTTTAGCATTTGTTTTAAAGCTGGTTTGATGGTGCTGAACTCTCTCGGCTTTTGCTTGTCTGTAAAGATTTTAGTTTCTCCATCAAATCTGAATGAGATCCTTGCTGGGTAGCGTAATCTTGGTTGTAGGTTTTTCTCCTTCATCACTTTAAATATGTCCTGTCACTCCTTTCTGGCTTGCAGACTTTCTGCTGAAAGATCAGCTGTTAGTATTATGGGTATTCCCTTGTGTGTTATTTGCTGTTTTTCCCTTTGTTCTTTTTTTTTCCTTGCTTCTTTTAATATGTTTTCTTTGTAGTTAATTTTCGATAGTTTGATTAAGATGTGTCTTGGCATGTTTCTCCTTGGATTTATCCTGTATGCGACTGTTTGTGCTTCCTAGACTTAATTAACTATTTCCTTTCCCATATGAGGGAAGTTTTCAACTATGATCTCTTCAAATATTTTCTCAGTCCCTTTCTTTTTCTCTTCTTCTTCTGGGACCCCTATAATTCGTATGTTGGAGCATTTAAAGTTGTCCCAGGGGTCTCTGAGACAGTCCTCAGTTCTTTTCATTCTTTTTTCTTTATTCTGCTCCTCAGTAGTTATTTCCACTATTTTATTTTCCAGGTCACTTATTCGTTATTCTGCCTCAGTTATTCTGCTATTGATCTCATCTAGAGTATTTTTAATTTCATTTATTGTGTTGTTTATCATTGCTTGCACCCTCTTTAGTTCTTCTAAGTCCTTGTTAAATGTTTCTTTCATTTTGTCTATTCTATTTCTAAGATTTTGGATCATCTTTACTATCATTATTCTGAATTCTTTTTCAGATAGACTGCCTATTTCCTCTTCATTTTTTAGGTCTTCAGGGTTTTTACCTTGCTCCTTCATCTGCTGTGTTTTTTTCTGTCTTTTCATTTTGCTTATCTTACTGTGTTTGGTGTCTCCTTTTTGCAGGCTGCAGGTTCGTAGTTCCCGTTGTTTTTACTGTCTCTCCCCAGTGGCTAAGATTGGTCAGTGGGTTCAGTAGGTTTCCTGGGTGAGGGGACTAGTGCCTGTGTTCTGGTTGATGAGTCTGCATCTTGTCTTTCTGGTGGGCAGGTCCGCATCTGGTGTTGTGTTTCAGGTGTCTGTAGCCCTATTATGGTTTTAAGCAACCTCTCTTCTAATGGATGGAGCTGTGGTCCTGTCTTGCTAGTTATTAGGCATACGGTGTCCAGCACTGTAGCTTGCTGGTCATTGAGTGAAGCTGGGTCTTGGTGTTGAGATGGAGATCTCTTGGAGATTTTCGCTGTTTCATATTACATGGAGCTGGGAGGTCTCTTATGACCAGTGTCCTGATGTTGTTTTCCCACCTCAGAAACACAGCCCTGACGCCTGGCTGTGGCACCAATAGCCTTGAATTCACATGGCTCAGAATAAAAGGGAGAAAAAATAGAAAGGAAGGAAGGAAGGATGGAAGGAAGAAAGGAAGGAAGGAAGGAAGAAAGGGGGTAAAGAAGCAAGAAAAGATGGAAGGAAAGAAGAAAGGAAGTAAGAAAGGAAGAAAGGAAGGAAGAAAGGAAGAAATGAAGGAAGGTAGGAAGGAAAAAGGAATGAAGGAAGGAAGAAAGGAAGGAAGAAAGGAAGGAAGAAACGAAGAAAGAAAGAAAGAAGGTAAAATGAAGGATAAAATAAAGTTTTTAAAATAAAGAATAATTATTAAAAGTAAAAAAAATATATAGGGACAGACAGAATCCTAGGGCAAATGGTGAAAGCAAAGCTATAAAGAAAAAATGTCACACAGAAGCACATACATACACACTCACAATAAGAGAAAAAGGGGAAAAAATAATATATCTTACTCCCAAAGTCCACCTCCTCAACTTGGGATGATTTGCTGTCTATTCAGGTATTCCACAGATGCAGCAAACTTCAATTGATTGTGGAGCTTTAATCCGCTGCTTCTGAGGCTGCTGGGAGAGACCTCCCCCTCTGCTCTTTGTTCACACAGCTCCTGGCGTTCAGCTTTGGACTTGGCCCTGCCTCTGCACGTCAGTAGCCCAAGGGCATCTGCCCTTCTCTCATAGAGGACGAGCTTAAAGGAGCAGCTGATTCAGGGGCTCTGGCTCACTCAGGCCTGGGGGAGGGACGGGTACGGATGCGGGGTGAGCCTGCGGCGGCTGAGGCTAGCATGACATTGCACCAGCCTGAGGCATGCTGTGCACTCTCCCAGGGAAGCTCTACCTGGATCCCAGCAACCCGGAAGCGGCGGGCTGCACAGGCTCCCGGGAGGGGAGGTGTGGAAAGTGACCTGTGCTCACACATAGGCTTCTTATTGGCAGCAGCAGCAGCCTTAGCATCCCATACCCGTCTCTGGTGTCTGTGCTGATAGCCGTACCTCACATCTGTTTCTGGAGCTCCTTTGCACAGCACGCTTAATCCCCTCACCTCGCGCACCAGGAAACAAAGAGGCAAGAAAATGTCTCTTGTCTCTTTAGCAGCTCTGCACCCATCTCTGGAGGTCCTTTAAGTGGCGTGTTTAATTCCCTCTCCTAGCACCCCAGGAAACAAAGAGGGAAGAAAAGTTCTCTTGCCTCTTCGGCAGCTCCAGACTTCTCCCGGACTCCCTCCCAGCAAGTCGTGGTCCTCTAACCCCTTCAGGCTGTGTTCATGCAGCCAACCCCAGTCCTCTCCCTGCATCCAACCGAAGCCAGAGCCTCATCTTCCAGCTCCCAGCCCCCATGCGTCCCGGCAGATGAGCAGACAAGGCTCTCGGGCTGGTGAGTGCTGGTTGGCACTGATCTTCCCTGCGGGAATCTCTCCGCTTTGCTCTCTGCACCCCTGTTGCTGTGCTCTCCTCCATGGCTTTGAAGCTCCCCCCTCTGCCACCCGCAGTCTCTGCCTGTGAAGGGGCTTCTAGTGTGTGGAAACCTTTCCTCCTTCACAGCTCCCTCTGAATGGTGCAGGTCCCGTCCCTATTCTTTTGTCTCTGTTTATTATTTTTTCTTTTGCCCTACTCAGGTCAGTGGAGAGTTTCTTTCCTTTTGGAAGGTATGAGGTCTTCTGTCAGCGTTCAGTGGGTGTTCTATAGGAGCCGTTCCACGTGTAGATGTATTTCTGATGTATCTGTGGGGAGGAAGGTGATCTCCGCATCTTACTCTTCCGCCATCTTCTCTATCCTCCACATGTGTATTTTTGAATTATGTTTTTCTCTGGGTATATGCCCAGTAGTGGGATTGCTGGTTCATATTGTAATTCTATTTTCAGTTTTTTACGGAAACTCCATACTATTCTCCATGGTGGCTGTATCTATTTACATTTCCCCAACAATGCAAGAGGGTTCCCTTTTCTCCACACCCTCTCCAGCATTTGTTGTTTGTAGATTTTCCAATGACGCCCATTCTACCTGGTGTGAAGTGACACCACATTGTAGTTGTGCTTTATATTTCTCTAATAATTAGTGATGTTGAGCATCTTTTCATGTGCCTCTTGACCATCTGTATGTCTTCTTTGGAGAAATGTCTATTTAGGTTTTCCACCCATTTTTTGTTTGGGTTGTTTGTTTTTTTGATATTGAGCTACATGAGCTGTTTGTGTATTTTGGAGATTAATCCTTTGTCCTTTGATTCATTTGCAAATATTTTCCCTTATTCTGAGGGTTGTCTTTTCGTCTTGTCTATGGTTTATTTTGCTGTGCAAAAGCTTTTAAACTTCATTAGGTCCCATTTGTTTACTTTTATTTTTGTTTTCATTACTCTGGGAGGTAGGTCAAAAATAGCTCTTGCTGTGATTTATGTCCAGAGTGTTCTCCTATGTTTTCCTCTAAGAGTTTTATAGTGTCTCATCTTACATTTAGTCTTTCATCCATTTTGAATTTGTTTTTGTGTATGGTGTTAGGGAGTGTTCTTATTTTATTATTTTACATGTAGCTGTCCAGATTTCCCATCACCACTTATTGAAAAGACAGTCTTTTCTCCATAATATATCCTTGTCTCCTTTGTCATAGATTAGGTGACCATAGGTGCATGGGTTAATCTCTGGGCTTTCTGTTCCATTGAATTTTATTTCTTTTTTTTTGTGCTGGTACTATACTGTCTTGATTACTGTAGCTTTGTCTTGTAGTCTGAAGTCAGGGAGTCTGATTCCTTCAGCTATGTTCAGTTTTTCTCAAGATATTTTGGCTATTCAGGGTCTTTTGTGTCTCCATACAAATTTTTAGATTTTTTGTTCTAGTTCTATGAAAAATGACATTGGTAATTTGATAGAGATTGCATTGAATCTGTAGATTGCTTTGGGTAGTAGAGTCATTTTCACAATATTAATTCTTCCAATCCAAGGACATGGTATATCTCTCCATCTGTTTGTGTCTGATTTCTTTCATCAGTGTCTTAGAGTTGCCTGAGTACAAGTTTTTACTTCCTTAAGTAGGTTTATTCCTATGCATTTTATTCTTTTTGTTGCAATGGTGAATGGGATTTTCTCCTTAATTTCTCTTTCTGATCTTTCATTGTTAATATATAGGGATGCAAATGATTTCTGTACATTATTTTTGTATCCTGCAGCTTTACCAAATTCATTGCTTAGCTCTAGTAGATTTCTGGTGGCATCTTTAGGATTCTCTATGTATACAATCATGTCATCTGCAAACAGTGACTGTTTTATTTCTTTTTTTCCAATTTTTATTCCTTTTATTTCTTTTTCTTCTCTGATTTCCATGGCTAGGAGTTCCAGAACTATGTTCAATAAGAGTGGTGAGAGTGGGCATCTTTGTCTTTTTTCTGATCTTAGAGGAAATGCTTTCAGTTTTTCACCATTAAGAATGATGTTTGCAGTTGTATATTGCCTTTATTATGTTGAAGAAAGTTCCCTCTGGAACTTTCTGGAAAGTTTTTATCATAAATCAGTGTTGAATTTTATCAAAAGCTTTTTCTGCATCTATTGAGATGATCATATGGTTTTTCTTCTTCAATTTGTTAATATGGTGTATCACATTGATTGATTTTCGTTTATTGAAGACTCCTTGCATTCCTGGGGTAAATCTCAGTTGATCATGATGTATTATCTTTTTAGTGTGTTGTTGGGTTCTGTTTGCTAGTATTTTGTTCAGGATTTTTTCATCTATATTCATCAGTGTTATTGGTTTATTGGTCTGTAACTGTCAAAAATTAAAGAGAAAAAGAGTATCTATCTGCTTTTAAGTTTCTCTTTTTGTCTTTAATTTTTGACAGTTTCATTATGTCCTGGAAAGAGTCCATTTTCATTGAAATAATAAGGTAATTCATTAGCTTCATGAACTTGGATGCCCAAGTCTTTCCCCATCTTTGGGAAGTAATCAGCTGTTATTTCTTTAAATAAACTTTCTGTTCCCTTTTCCCTCTCTTCTCTTTCTGGAACCCCAATTATTCTATTTGGATATTTGATAGGGGTTCCATAAATCACATAGTCTTTCTTTCCTCTTTTTTTTCCCTTTTGTTTCTTCTTCATCCTCTGATTGGGTTATTTCAAATTTCTTAACCTCTAGCTTACTTATTCTATTTTCCATTCATTCTACTCTGCTGCAGATGCTCTGTTTTTTAAAATTTCATTTATTGAATTCTTCACCTGCAAATTTTGTTTCTTCCTTTTTATGACTTCTATCTTTTAGTAAAAATGTTTATTTTCTCTATGTATTGGCTTCTTGATTTTATTGAATCCTCTTGCTCTTCTTTTGTGGTATCACTTGAGTTTACCCAAAACAGGTATTTTGAACTTTTAAAACAGGTAGATTACAAAATTATGTGCTGTTGAGCTTGGTTATTTAAGAAATATTTTTTGCTTTTAATGATGACTTTTTTTCTTGGTTCATCATGTTCCTTGGATTTTTGTATTGTTGCTTTCACATTTTTAAACTTTTCTATGAAGTCTAGTTTTTTTACAATATTATATTAGTTTCTGGTGTACAATATAGTTATTCAATATTTTTATAGATTATACTTCATGTAAAGCTTTTATAAATTATTGGCTATATTCCCTGCACTGTACAATATATTATTATTTTTTTTGTGGTACGTGAGCCTCTCACTGTTGTGGCCTCTCCCATTGTGGACCACAGGCTCTGGACATGCAGGCTCAGCACCCATGGCTCATGGGCTTAGCCGCTCCACGGCATGTGAGATCTTCCCGGACCAGTGCACGAACCTGTGTCCCCTGCATCGGCAGGCAGACCCTCAACCACTGCACCACCAGGGAAGTCCTACAATATATTCTTGTAGCTTATTTATTTTATACATAGTAGTATGTACCTCTTAATCTTCTACCCTGATGCTCTCACATTTGAAGTAGCAGACACCTCATAAAATCTTCTCTAGTTGCCTTCACGTGGGATAAACTGTTTATTGGTTCTGTTTTGTTTTGTGTTTTCGTGGACCTTATATTGATACACCTGCTCCACCACAATCCTTGTTTGCTATTTGGGCACAGTTCTTAAGCTTTCATGTCTCCCCTGGTTCTGACAACTCACCATGCTAGCTGCTGGTAACCTCTCTTTTCTTTTCAAAAAGTGGTTTTAGAGCTCAAGTTTGTGGATTTTTCCTTGCCCACAGACCCTAATCAGTTTTTCTAATAACACTCAATTTACAGGAGCTTGCCTTTTGCTGCCACATTTGAGAATTTGCAATGGGAGTTAACCAAAGAGAGGGGTAAGTGTGGCTTTAGCACTTGCGATATTGAGGGTTCCTGAAGGTCCAGTAGGGAGGTGCTCAAGTGACGTTTTACTAGAGGCTTGTGAGTGTACTTCATGCTGAAGTCCTGAGCACAGTCACCAGAAAGTATTTTTAACTATCTTTTGATGTTCTTATCTCTCTCTTTCCTAACCTCCCTCTTCACATTCATGAAGTTCCTGCCTCATTACTCTGGATGTTTCTGAAGACAAGTGTATTTCTCCAGCAGTGTTCCACACATTTAAGGAAGTCAAGCACTCACTGACTGCCCTCCTTCTTCCTGTAGAAGAAATCACTGGTGACAATTTTTACCCCACACTATGTAGCCTTGAGGGTAGGAGCAGGGCTGGCAAATTTACTATTCCCCTCTCTGATGCGTCCAATCTCATATTTTTTCTTTTGCTCCAACAGTAGACTTGAATATCCCCTCAGAAATGCTGGCTTTCTACAAAGTTTCTGTTGTCCATGGTTTTTTACCCAAGCCAGAATTCTCCAGGTTTTTCCTGACTGGCCCTGAGGGGCAGGTTTGCTAGCTTCTGCTGGTCTTGCAGCACATACCACGATCTGTCTTCCCATTACCAAATGCAAAGGTGGGTGTGATTTCTCCTAGGTCTCTTGGCATCTACTGCTAAATCCCACTATTCCCACAAAGGCACTTTTGTTTGTGGATTATTTTTTTAATGGGGGGATCTAAAAAGAAGAATCTCTTATGTTACCATGATTCTAATGTCACTCACTTCTCTCTGATTGCTCTATCCATCATTTAGAATGGAGTTTTGAAATCTCCAACAACCATTGTAAGTATCAAAAAATGTCAGTATTTGCTTCCTATATTTTGGAGGTCTGATTTTGGGTTCATATATGTGTGTAATTGTTATAACTTTTTTGGATAAATTGGTCTTTTATCAATGTACAATGTCTTTCTTTACCTCTTGTAACACTTTTTACATAAAGTTTATTTTGTCTGTTATTAATATAACAAGTCTGGCTCTCTTTTGGTTAATATTTGCATGGAATACCTTTTTCCATGTTTTCACTTTTAATTTATATTGTTCTGACAACAAAAGTTAAGTTCTGTCCACTGCATATATTTTGATCATGTTCTTCTTATCTTTTCTGCTGTTCTGTACCATGTGATTTCCATGTACAATTAGAGTAATTACTGATAAGGAAAAAATTACTTTGGACATTTTGTTATTTTTTTCTCTCTGTCTTATAGATTTTGTTCTTCTTTTCTCTATTACTTCTTTTGTGTTTAGTTGAATTTTGCAATGACCTAAATTTATCCCCTTCTCACTTTACTTTTCTGTATATTTTATAGATACTTTCTTTGAGATTACCATAAGAATTACATATAACATACTAAAATTATGTGTCTAATTTGAGTAAATACCAACTTATGTTCAATCTTGTACAAAACTCTACTCCTATATAACACTTCCTTCTGTTTTATGGGGTTATTTTTCCACAAATCACATCTTTATACATTATGTACATGATAACAAAGATTTCTATTTTATATGTTTGCTATTTAAAAATTATAGGAAACCTAAAGAGAGGTTGCAAATCAAAATTACAGTAATTCTGGTTTTTATGTTTAACTGTATATTTATCTTTATAGGAGATTTTTATATCTTCATATGACTGAGTTAAAAAGTTTAAGATTTTCTCCATTCTTTTATGAGCATGAACTTTACCTGGGCTTGGTAAGTTTTCTCAATTCCCCCATATACATAGCATCATTCAAGTGTCTTAATTTCACACAAAGTTTCACCCCAGCTCTTCCTGAGGCTTTATATGGTCTATTATATATTTTTCATCTGTAATATCTTTCTCCAGCCATCTGCAGGTCTGTAGTCCCAATGCTGTTTGTGAAAGTATTGCCAGTCATTTTTCTCTGGCTGAGATCTGAGTTAGGCAAGACAGAGACCATTTCTTCAGGCATTTGGTAGGTTAGAACACTACAAAAAAGTTATATTCTGTTTCTGCTGGTTTGAGAGCTAAGTACAAACAAAAGTCATTAAACTTCCTACTGTTTTATAGGTGGCTTTTTCTTGATTGGGCATTTATTTGGTTTCTGTAGAGTCTGGATGTTTTCCAGTGCTCCTATATAGTTCAGACAGTTTCTGGTTGTTTTCTGATACTTCCATAGGTGAACAATAGCTCAGAATTTCTTAGTCTACCATTTTGCTGAATTTAACATCGATCAATTGACTTTCCACCAGTGTGTTACAACCATTCAGTGGGGGAAAGATTAGTCTCTTCAAGAAGCTGTGTCAGGACAACTGGATATAAACATGAAAAATAATAAAATTGGCTCTCTAGTTTACATTGTAAATTAACTTGAAATGTATCAGTGACTTAAATGTAAGAGATAAACCATAAAACTGTTAGAAATAAATATAGCAATAAATCTTCATGGCCTTGTGTAGGAAATGGATTCTTAGATATGATACCAAAAGCATAAACAATAAAATATAAAATATATATGCTGGACTTCATTAAAATTAAAAACTTTTGTGCATGAAAAACATTATTAAGAAAACAAGAAGGAATTCCCTGGTGGTTCAGTGGTTAGGATGATGTGCTTTCACTAACCAATGGCACAGGTTCAATCCCTGGTGGGGGGATCTAAGATCCCACAAGCTGCACACCGCAGACAAAGAAAGTAAATTAAATTAAATTTAAATTAATAAAAAAAGAAAGCAATAAGACAGCTTAAAGAATGGGTGAAAAGATTTACACAGTGTATATTTGATAATGATTTAACTTTGTGAATATCTAAAGAACTCCTACAACTCAACTAACATGATAAGCAACCCTTTTAATTTATGGGGAAGTGGCTTGAATAAACATTTCTATAAATAAGGTGTACAAATGACCAGCACACACTTCAAAAGATACTCAACATAATTTGTCATTAGGAAAATTAAAATCACAAGGAGATACCACTTCATATCCATTAAGTTGGCTATACTTTTTTTAAAAAGAACAAGTGTTGATGAGAATGGGGAGATTGGAACTCTCATAAATTGCTCTTGTGAATGTAAAATGTTGTGGTCACTCTGGAAAACAAGTTGATGGCTCCTCAAAAAGTTAAACATAATATTACTATACAAACCAGCCCTTATATTCCTAGGTATATACCCCCCCCAAATTAAAGAGTGACTCAAACATTGCAGTGTTGTTTACAATGGCCAACTTGTAGAAAAAACCCAAATGTCCATCAATGGAATAGATAAATAAAAGTGGTGTATTCATACTATAGAATATTATTTGTCCATAAAAAGAATCAAATTCCTATACCTGCTACAGAATGGATGAACCTTGAAAACACCGTGCTAATAACCCAGACATGAAAGAACAAATATTTCATGATTCCATTTATATGAGATATTTATAATAGATAAATTCATAAAGACAGAGCATTGATTAGATATTATCAGAAGCCAGGAAGAGAGTAAAATGAAAACATTGGTTAATGGCTACAAAGTTTCTGTTTGGGATGATGGAAATAATTCAGATTGTTATTTAGATGATTGTTAATGTAATTAATGCCACTAAATTTTATGCTTAAAAATGTTTAAAAAGATATATGATATATTTTATATATTTTAACTTGATAAAAAAATTCTAGTATCAGAATTTATTGCTTCACCCTTCTTCTTTTTCTCTTTGTCTTGTCTTTCTTACCATAACCCAATCTAACCTTGCACATACATTCTTAAAATAATAATAATGTCCGCTTTGTTGATTAAAGAATTTCAAAAAATATTAAATAAAACAATAGATAGGAAAGAGCTTTTATAATTGAGTTATCTAAATCCAAATTGTCAACATTTTGAAAGCTCACAAAAAGCAGAGAAGACTACAGTCCAATGTATAATAGAAGCTTTATTTTTCTATCCATTCATTCACTCATTCATTTTTTCTTTATTGGTCTCTATTCTAGCCACTCTGGGAGCATCCAAAAGAGATAGAAACCTAAATCCTGTCTTTTGAAAAGCCTTTGCCCAGTGATTAGCTACAAGTGACTCCATAGTTTCCTAGGTTATTCAATTCATTTTTGAAATTTTTTTATTTTATTTTATTTTTTTGTGGTACGCGGGCCTCTCACTGTTGTGGCCTCTCCCATTGCGGAGCACAGGCTCCGGACGCGCAGGCTCACAAACCCAGCTGCTCCATGGCATGTGGGATCCTCCCGGGCCGGGGCACGAACCCGCATCCCCTGCATCGGCAGGCAGACTCTCAACCACTGCGCCACCAGGGAAGCCCTAAATTCATATTTTTAAACCAGCACAGAATCAACTGGTTAACAACTTATTATGCTTATAGAAATATTAATGTGTATAAAATTTAAAAACTGTGTCCTTGTCCTTCAGGAGCAAAAATGATGCTACTATCTCCTTACTCAAATACATTATAAAGCAAATATGGATTACAATGCACTGCTTTTTTATTTTCTGAAATGATTAATCAAACTATGTCAAAATGATTTTTACATGTGCAAAGGACATGTAATGAGAAATTGTAAAGTGGTTTGAATTATAGAAACTAACAACCAGTTCCCTCCATGTAACAGATACCATATTCTGAACTTCTTGAATATTCATAATTATTGAACTATTATTTATAAATAATCTGGAGTATTTTCCTTCCCAAGGACACGTGTGTATTCATCTCTATGTAAAGAAAACATGCTTACAATTGCCTCTGTACACTGATCTTTTTCTGCCTCTCATGTTCTCTGACTTATCATCTCTTTTGGAGTCAACATGATGGCTGATTTCTCATGGTGACTGAGGTCTGGAGTTTGGCTGTGACTCTAGATTTAGGACTCTGATGTTAACTGATGCATCTGGGGTTCAAACTTTTGACTTTGGCCTTTTTAACACTATAAAAAATACAGATAACTGGCCCAGACAAATGGCTATGCCAGTTAATTTCGAATGTATTAATTATTTTTCTGAATCTCAAAGGTAACTCCAAAAATATAGTCACATTTTAAAACAGCCATAAACATTAGAGTACTCTTTATAAAAGAAATCCTTGTGCTTTCCCATTGTAAAAACTCAAGTAAGAAGTAGCTTTTGAGAGTTTTGGAACTGTTGGTACAAGAAGTGTTAACTATAGTCATCACTGATATTTCTTACTCCAGCGTTTTGTACAGAGCTGAATTGTGTGTTATCTAGAATTACTCCAAAGTATCACAAAATAGTCTTGCAGATAGTACAAATGGAAGAACTGAAGAATTATATTTCAGTTTATTTGTGATATTTACAAACACCTTTTCCCTCATATTTTTAAGAAAATAAAGCATTCATCTGAAGAGAGCTGTAGATGAAAATATAGATCTTCAAATAAGAGTTTTGATCTGACCTTTCATAGACAAAAAAGTTATTTTACCTTTATGCCACTACATATTTGCACCTCTCTCTCTCTCTCTCTCTCTCTCTCTCTCTCTCTCTCTCCTTCCATTCCACAACATGGGGCAAGATTATTTTTTAAATATAAATAACAAAGAAAATAACTGATTCTCTTCTATTTTTCTTTTTCTGGGGAAATAAATGTTTCAATTGTTGGGATCCAGTGTAGGATACCGCAAAATGTGCCTCAGTGGCATATTGATAATTTTGAATGAAAGTTACTTAAGAAATAGACAATTCAAGAGAGACATTCTGACTTTCCTTTCTGTCTCCCTGAAAGCAGGAATTAAATATTTCATGTGAAAGGTACACTTCCTACATCTGGAAGTAGAAGGGCACCCTTATCAGCAGTGAAGGAAAATCTGGCCAAAAAGCCTATTTACTTCTTTAGTTTACTACCCCACACCCAAACCTTCTTACTTATTTAGTTTACTTCCCCATGCCCAAACTCTAGATTCTTCACAAATCGAGCACTCAAAACCCAAGTTTCTCTTTCTTCTTATCAATTCCTTATGAATTTATTGTTTCTCTGTCTAAAAAAGTATAAAAGTTGCCTGCTTCGGCCATTTTAGGTCCTATTTTTTCTATGAGAACTCTTCACACACAAATTAAAATTTGTTTCATTTCCTTCTATTAATCTGTCTTGTGTCAATTTTATTATTAATCCAGCCACAAGAACTCAAGTGGGTAGAGGGAAAATTTTTCCCCTTCCCGACAGTTGGCAAGCCAGCCAGACACTCATGGGATCCTGCTTTCTGCCTATAGTATGCTGCAACTAAGACATCCTGAGACATTTGAAAAAGTCTAGCAGAAAATAAGATACCTTACCACTTCGGCCTCCCAGAACACTGCTTGCAAGATCTGGTGGAAGAAAAAGTGGCAAGAGTCCTTTTTATCTCTCTCTAAGTTTAGATTAGCAGGAGAAAATTATTTGTGGATCTAGTTCCTTGGACTTAGCAACTCTTGGGGGTCCTTTTCCTTCAAGAAATGTTCAGTGTTTTTTGCTGTATATGTCTGTTCTTGTGTTTGTCATAAGGAGGATGAACCATAGGGCAGAATGCAGGCATAGGCCCTATAAGCCTGCTGCTGAGCTGGTCTCACAGACTAGTGAGTTAACATTTCTCACCAGACCAGTATCTATTTAGACAAACATTGCTGTGGATCCTTTGTGTAAAAACCAAATGAGGGTTTTTCTTCCACCTTGCTCTGTGTCCTGAGAACTTGGTTTTGTGTCCAGTGAGAATATTCTCTCTGCTCTCAACCACCCAGAAGGTGCATTTATGTGGGTGCATCTGGTGGCTAGTCAAATAGAGTGGAGTTCTGAGACATGAATTTTCACAAGTAACACACTCTTTGTCTGCCCATGCCAGCCTTCAGGAAAGTTTTCATATGGGATCCCCGTCCATAAAGGACCTTTGTCACCTCAACCTAAATTGCTTTTTAGTACTGGAAAAGTCCCATTCCAGGAGCACCTACTCGTTTCCATAAATTTGTGAGCTTATGGCTGGAGGTACCCAATTTTATGGGACACCAGAGACACTGTTTTCACTACACAATTGTTACTGCCTGTAGTAACAAATGTAGAAAACGTGGAACACGAGAAGATGATCATGTCCCAGGTCTCAGGTTAGTCCCTGGGACAGGCTGCCAAGTGAGGGTCCTTGGCTTCACACAGGAAAGAATTCAAGAGTGAGATATAGTAAAGTGAAAGCAGGTTTATTTAGAGAGATACATGCTCCATAGACAGAGTGTGGGCTTTCTTAGAAGACAAAAGGCAGCCACTGAGCATGTGGGTGTCCAGGAAAGTGAGAGTGGCCCCAAGGTGTGGGAGTGGTTACTTTTCATGGGCTGAGTTAATTTCATAGGTTAACAAATGGGAGGAATATTCTATCTTGGAGAAGGGGTGAGGATTTCCAGGAATTGGTGTACCACCCACTTTTTGGCCTTTTATGGTGGACCTTGGAACTGTCAGGGTGCCAGTGGGTGTGTCACTTAGCATGCTAATGCATTACAATGAACGTATAATGAGGCTCAAGATCTACTGGAAGTAAAATCTTCTACCGTCTTGGGCCTAATAGGTTCTAACTATTTTTTTTGGTGTTCCATTCTTCTTAATTGTTGTGTCATTCTAATAGTTGTGCCCTGTCGTAATCCTTCCTGTCTCACAAAGGGCTTTTACTTTCATATACTAAGTGTGGAAATAAATATTTGGATCTTGTGAGGACTACATACTCTTGTGAGATGCCTCTTGCATGTTGTGTTAATCCATAAAAAAAGACTTACTGGTTTGTCACTATTTGAAATTAATAAAATCTCCTACTTGTCAATGGTCAGGTGATGGATCTTTAAACTGGATATAATTAAAAGAAAAAAACCTTCTTGAGAGTTTTTATTATAAAGATCTGTCATATTGGTACTTATGGGAGGATCAAACTGAAGGAAAAAAAAAAGTATAATGACCAGCCTTAAGGAATCCTTTATTAAGATTAAAAAAAAAGTTAAAAAAAGATACAACATTAAATCTTCTTCTTAAAACTCTATCTCTTCAGCAATTCCCCAGATCTTCTAAAAATAATCAGAAAATCTGATTAGCCCTTGAATATTCCCTTCCAGAAAATCTGGAAGGGAATATTCAAGGGCTTATAAAAAAAGCTGTTTTTTGTCTTATAAATCTCTACAAAAGGAGAAGTACTATTCTAGAAATATGCCAAGACCCACCTATATTTACCAGTCCCAAGGCCTTACCTATCCCTCTCAAAATACTTCTAGGATATTTGAGAAAATTGTTCTGTACCCAGGAAAAAAATTAATAATACTACCCTAACACTTATGATAATAGACAAATATACTACAAAAGTTCTAGGAGTAAACTTATGTTTTAATATCACCCCCCTAAAATTATAAAACTTATCATGTCTTTGAAATGTAAACACAGTCCACATTGCCTGCGACTAAATACAGTTTATATAAATTAGTAGAACTTGAAACTAAGGAATCAAATTGAAAAGGGAACAAAACATTTTAAAACACAAACTGCTATAAGAACTCTCTTACTCAAACAGTCTCCTTAAAATTGCTTGTTAAGGGTAAATACAGATTATAAAAACCTTATCCACAAATAAAAAAAAATTGTTTAGCTATCTGAGTAAACTTAGTTTATTCCAAATGTTACTTATAAACTAGTGGGTTTTGTGTTGTACCTGATTCATGACTAAAGTTTCAAAATGATAAATGTAAGCTCTTTTGTTGTGTCTGTCTATATGTTTATATGTGGGCATTTTAGATATTGTTTTTCTACCTCTAGATAATATTGACAAAATTAATTTGTATAAGAGCTCTACTTAATTGGTTTAAACAAGCACTTATATATATATTTTTAAATATAATAAAAACGAACAACAAAGTTTTTTCAAAGTCACATGATCTAGGGTAATCTTTAGTAAATAAAAGCTAATTTTAGGATTGTTGGTTTAATTTATACAAGTATGTCTTCAGAGTTAGCATTAAATATAATGTAATGCAAAAGCAGTTCTAAGAGTGAAGTTTAAAGCAATACAATCTCAGCTCAAGAAACAAGAAAAATCTCAAATAAAAAATCTAACCTTACACCTGAAGCAACTAGAGAAAAAAGAACAAAGAAAACCCAAAGCCAGTAGAAGGAAAGAAATCATAAAGATCAGAGCAGAAATAAATGAAATAAAAATGAACAAAACAATAGCAAAGATCAATAAAACTAAAAGTTGGTTCTTTGAGAAGATAACCGAAATTGATAAACCTTTAGCCAGACTCATCAAGAAAAAGGGAAGGACACAAATCAATAAAATTCGAAATGAAAAAGGAGAAATCATAACTGACACCACAGAAATACAAAGGATTATAAGAGACTACTAGAAAAAACTCTATGCCAATAAAATAGACAACCATGAAGAAATGGACAAATTATTGGAAAGGTACAATTTTCCAAGACTTATCCAGGAAGGATTACATAATATAAACAGACTTCTCACAAGTAATAAAATTGAAACTGTAATTTTAAAACTTCCAACAAACAAAAGTTCAGGACCAAACAGCTTCACAGGCCAATTCTATCAAACATTTAGAGAAGAGCTAACACCAATCTTTCTCAAACTCTTCCAAAAAAAATGCGGAGGGAGGAACACTCCCAAATATTTTCTACAAGGCCGCCATCACCCTGATACCAAAACAAAAGATATCAAAAAAAAAAAAGAAAAGAAAATTAGAGACCAATATCACTGATGAACATGGATGCAAATTTCCTGAACAAAATACTAGCAAACAGAATCCAACAACACATTAAAAGGATCATACACCATGATCAAGTGGGATTTATCCCAGGGATGCAAGGATTCTTCAATATATGCAAATCAATCAATGTGATATACCATATTATCAAATTGAAGAATAAAAACCATATGGTCATCTCAATAGATGCAGAAAAAGCTTTTGACAAAATTCAACACCCATTTATGATAAAAACTCTCCAGAAAATGGGCATAGAGGGAACCTACCTCAATATAATAAAGGCCATATATGCCAAACCCACAGCAAGCATCATACTCAATTGTGAAAAACTGAAAGCATTTCCACTAAGATCAGGAATGAGACAAAGATGTTCACACTCACCACTCTTATTCTACATAGTTTTGGAAGTCCTAGCCATGGCAGTCAGAGAAGAAAAAGAAATAAAAGGAATACACAACATGGGGCAAGATTATTTTTTAAATATAAATAACAAAGAAAATAACTGATTCTCTTCTATTTTTCTTTTTCTGGGGAAATAAATGTTTCAATTGTTGGGATCCAGTGTAGGATACCGCAAAATGTGCCTCAGTGGCATATTGATAATTTTGAATGAAAGTTACTTAAGAAATAGACAATTCAAGAGAGACATTCTGACTTTCCTTTCTGTCTCCCTGAAAGCAGGAATTAAATATTTCATGTGAAAGGTACACTTCCTACATCTGGAAGTAGAAGGGCACCCTTATCAGCAGTGAAGGAAAATCTGGCAAAAAAGCCTATTTACTTCTTTAGTTTACTACCCCACACCCAAACCTTCTTACTTATTTAGTTTACTTCCCCATGCCCAAACTCTAGATTCTTCACAAATCGAGCACTCAAAACCCAAGTTTCTCTTTCTTCTTATCAATTCCTTATGAATTTATTGTTTCTCTGTCTAAAAAAGTATAAAAGTTGCCTGCTTCGGCCATTTTAGGTCCTATTTTTTCTATGAGAACTCTTCACACACAAATTAAAATTTGTTTCATTTCCTTCTATTAATCTGTCTTGTGTCAATTTTATTATTAATCCAGCCACAAGAACTCAAGTGGGTAGAGGGAAAATTTTTCCCCTTCCCGACAGTTGGCAAGCCAGCCAGACACTCATGGGATCCTGCTTTCTGCCTATAGTATGCTGCAACTAAGACATCCTGAGACATTTGAAAAAGTCTAGCAGAAAATAAGATACCTTACCACTTCGGCCTCCCAGAACACTGCTTGCAAGATCTGGTGGAAGAAAAAGTGGCAAGAGTCCTTTTTATCTCTCTCTAAGTTTAGATTAGCAGGAGAAAATTATTTGTGGATCTAGTTCCTTGGACTTAGCAACTCTTGGGGGTCCTTTTCCTTCAAGAAATGTTCAGTGTTTTTTGCTGTATATGTCTGTTCTTGTGTTTGTCATAAGGAGGATGAACCATAGGGCAGAATGCAGGCATAGGCCCTATAAGCCTGCTGCTGAGCTGGTCTCACAGACTAGTGAGTTAACATTTCTCACCAGACCAGTATCTATTTAGACAAACATTGCTGTGGATCCTTTGTGTAAAAACCAAATGAGGGTTTTTCTTCCACCTTGCTCTGTGTCCTGAGAACTTGGTTTTGTGTCCAGTGAGAATATTCTCTCTGCTCTCAACCACCCAGAAGGTGCATTTATGTGGGTGCATCTGGTGGCTAGTCAAATAGAGTGGAGTTCTGAGACATGAATTTTCACAAGTAACACACTCTTTGTCTGCCCATGCCAGCCTTCAGGAAAGTTTTCATATGGGATCCCCGTCCATAAAGGACCTTTGTCACCTCAACCTAAATTGCTTTTTAGTACTGGAAAAGTCCCATTCCAGGAGCACCTACTCGTTTCCATAAATTTGTGAGCTTATGGCTGGAGGTACCCAATTTTATGGGACACCAGAGACACTGTTTTCACTACACAATTGTTACTGCCTGTAGTAACAAATGTAGAAAACGTGGAACACGAGAAGATGATCATGTCCCAGGTCTCAGGTTAGTCCCTGGGACAGGCTGCCAAGTGAGGGTCCTTGGCTTCACACAGGAAAGAATTCAAGAGTGAGATATAGTAAAGTGAAAGCAGGTTTATTTAGAGAGATACATGCTCCATAGACAGAGTGTGGGCTTTCTTAGAAGACAAAAGGCAGCCACTGAGCATGTGGGTGTCCAGGAAAGTGAGAGTGGCCCCAAGGTGTGGGAGTGGTTACTTTTCATGGGCTGAGTTAATTTCATAGGTTAACAAATGGGAGGAATATTCTATCTTGGAGAAGGGGTGAGGATTTCCAGGAATTGGTGTACCACCCACTTTTTGGCCTTTTATGGTGGACCTTGGAACTGTCAGGGTGCCAGTGGGTGTGTCACTTAGCATGCTAATGCATTACAATGAACGTATAATGAGGCTCAAGATCTACTGGAAGTAAAATCTTCTACCGTCTTGGGCCTAATAGGTTCTAACTATTTTTTTTGGTGTTCCATTCTTCTTAATTGTTGTGTCATTCTAATAGTTGTGCCCTGTCGTAATCCTTCCTGTCTCACAAAGGGCTTTTACTTTCATATACTAAGTGTGGAAATAAATATTTGGATCTTGTGAGGACTACATACTCTTGTGAGATGCCTCTTGCATGTTGTGTTAATCCATAAAAAAAGACTTACTGGTTTGTCACTATTTGAAATTAATAAAATCTCCTACTTGTCAATGGTCAGGTGATGGATCTTTAAACTGGATATAATTAAAAGAAAAAAACCTTCTTGAGAGTTTTTATTATAAAGATCTGTCATATTGGTACTTATGGGAGGATCAAACTGAAGGAAAAAAAAAAGTATAATGACCAGCCTTAAGGAATCCTTTATTAAGATTAAAAAAAAAGTTAAAAAAAGATACAACATTAAATCTTCTTCTTAAAACTCTATCTCTTCAGCAATTCCCCAGATCTTCTAAAAATAATCAGAAAATCTGATTAGCCCTTGAATATTCCCTTCCAGAAAATCTGGAAGGGAATATTCAAGGGCTTATAAAAAAAAGCTGTTTTTTGTCTTATAAATCTCTACAAAAGGAGAAGTACTATTCTAGAAATATGCCAAGACCCACCTATATTTACCAGTCCCAAGGCCTTACCTATCCCTCTCAAAATACTTCTAGGATATTTGAGAAAATTGTTCTGTACCCAGGAAAAAAATTAATAATACTACCCTAACACTTATGATAATAGACAAATATACTACAAAAGTTCTAGGAGTAAACTTATGTTTTAATATCACCCCCCTAAAATTATAAAACTTATCATGTCTTTGAAATGTAAACACAGTCCACATTGCCTGCGACTAAATACAGTTTATATAAATTAGTAGAACTTGAAACTAAGGAATCAAATTGAAAAGGGAACAAAACATTTTAAAACACAAACTGCTATAAGAACTCTCTTACTCAAACAGTCTCCTTAAAATTGCTTGTTAAGGGTAAATACAGATTATAAAAACCTTATCCACAAATAAAAAAAAATTGTTTAGCTATCTGAGTAAACTTAGTTTATTCCAAATGTTACTTATAAACTAGTGGGTTTTGTGTTGTACCTGATTCATGACTAAAGTTTCAAAATGATAAATGTAAGCTCTTTTGTTGTGTCTGTCTATATGTTTATATGTGGGCATTTTAGATATTGTTTTTCTACCTCTAGATAATATTGACAAAATTAATTTGTATAAGAGCTCTACTTAATTGGTTTAAACAAGCACTTATATATATATTTTTAAATATAATAAAAACGAACAACAAAGTTTTTTCAAAGTCACATGATCTAGGGTAATCTTTAGTAAATAAAAGCTAATTTTAGGATTGTTGGTTTAATTTATACAAGTATGTCTTCAGAGTTAGCATTAAATATAATGTAATGCAAAAGCAGTTCTAAGAGTGAAGTTTAAAGCAATACAATCTCAGCTCAAGAAACAAGAAAAATCTCAAATAAAAAATCTAACCTTACACCTAAAGCAACTAGAGAAAAAAGAACAAAGAAAACCCAAAGTCAGTAGAAGGAAAGAAATCATAAAAATCAGAGAAGAAATAAATGAAACAGAAACAAAGAAAAAAATAGCAAAGATAAATAAAACTAAAAACTGGTTCTTTGAGAAGATAAACAAAATTGATAAATAGAAAAAACTCTATGCCAATAAAATAGACAACCATGAAGAAATGGACAAATTATTGGAAAGGTACAATTTTCCAAGACTTATCCAGGAAGGATTACATAATATAAACAGACTTCTCACAAGTAATAAAATTGAAACTGTAATTTTAAAACTTCCAACAAACAAAAGTTCAGGACCAAACAGCTTCACAGGCCAATTCTATCAAACATTTAGAGAAGAGCTAACACCAATCTTTCTCAAACTCTTCCAAAAAAAATGCGGAGGGAGGAACACTCCCAAATATTTTCTACAAGGCCGCCATCACCCTGATACCAAAACAAAAGATATCAAAAAAAAAAAAGAAAAGAAAATTAGAGACCAATATCACTGATGAACATGGATGCAAATTTCCTGAACAAAATACTAGCAAACAGAATCCAACAACACATTAATAGGATCATACACCGTGATCAAGTGGGGTTTATCCCAGGGATGCAAGGAGTCTTCAATATATGCAAATCAATCAATGTGATACACCATATTAACAAATATTAAGGAATAAAAACCGCATGATCAGCTCAATAGATGGAGAAAAACCTTTTGACAAAATTTAATGCTGATTTATGATAAAAACTCTCCAGAAAATGGGCATAGAGGGAACCTACCTAAACATAATAAAGACCATATGTGACTAACTCTCAACAAACAATATTCTCAATGGTTAAAAACTGAAAGCATTTCCTTTAAGATCAGGAAAAAGACGAGGGTGTCCATACTCACTACTATTCAACATAGTTTTGCATGTGCTAGACACAGCAATCAGAGAAGAAAAAGAAATAAAATGAATACAAATTGGAGAAGAAGAAATAAAACTGTCACTGCTTGCAGTTGACATGATACTATATATAGAAAATCCAAAAGATGTCACCAGAAAACTACTAGAATTAATCAATGATTTTGGTAAGCTTGCTGGATACCAAATTAATAAACATAAATCTCTTGCATTCCTATACACTAAGAACGAAACATCAGAAAGAGAAATTAAGGAAACTATCCCATTTACCATCACAACAAGAACAATAAAATACCTAGGCATAAACCTACCTAAGGAGGCAAAAGGCTTGTACTCAGAAAACTATAAAACACTGATGAAAGAAATCAAAGATGACATAAACAGATGAAGAAATATACCATGTTTTTGGATTGGAACAATCAATATTGTAAAAATGACTGTACTACCCAAAAAAATCTACAGATTCCTTGCAATACCTATTAAACTACCAATGACATTTTTCACAGAATTAGAAAAATATTTTACAATTTGTATGGAAACACAAAAAATACTGAATAGCCAAAACAATCTTGAGAAAGAGAAATGGAGCTGGAGGAATCAGGCTCCTTGATGTCACACTATACGACAAAGCTACAGTAATCAAGAGAGTATGGTACTGGCACAAAGACAGAAATATAGATCAAAAGTCCAGAGACAAACCGACACAAATATGGTCACCTAATTTATGACAAAGGAAGCAAAAACATACAGTCCAGGAACGACTGACTCTTCAATAAGTGGTGCTGGGGAAACTGGACAGCTACATGTAAAATAATGAAATTAGAACACTACCTAACACAATAGACAAAAAAAAATACAAAATGGATTCAAAACATAAATATGAGAGATTTGAGAAGATGGTGGAAAAGTAAGACACGGAGATCATCTTCCTCCCAACAGATACATCAGAAATACATCTACAAGTGGAACTGCTCCTATAGACCACCCGTAGAACGCTGGCAGAAGACCTCAGACTTCCAAAAAGGCAAGAAACTCCCCACGTACCTGGGTAGGGAAAAAGAGAAAAGAAAATACAGAGAAAAAAGAATAGGGATGGGACCTGCACCAGTGGGAGGGAGCAGTGAAGGAGGAAAGGTTTCCACACACTAGAAGCCCCTTCATGGGCGGAGACTGCGGGTGGCAGAGGGAGAAGCTTCAGAGCCATGGAGGAAAGCGCAGCAACAGGGGTGCAGAGGGCAAAGTGGAGAGGTTCCCGCACAGAGGATCGGTGCCGACCAGCACTCACCAGACCTAGAGGCCTCTCTGCTCACCTGCCAGGATGGGAGGGGGATGGGAGCTGAGGCTCGGGCTTTGGTCGGATGCAGGGAGAGGACTGGGGTTGGCTGTGTGAACACAGCCTGAAGGAGATAGTGTGCCATGGCTAGCTGGGAGGGAGTCCTGGAAGAGTCTGGAGCTGCCAAAGAGACAAGAGACTTTTTCTTGCCTCTTTGTTTACTGGTGCATGAGGAGAGGGTCTTATGAGCACTGCTTAAGGAGCTCCAGAGATGGGCATGAGCCATGGTTATCAGGGCGGACCACAGAGATGGGCATGAGATGCTAAGGCTGCTTCTGCAGCCACTAAGAAGTCTGTGTGCGAGCACAGGTCACTATCCCCACCTCACACTCGTGGGAGCTTGTGCAGCCCACAACTGCCAGGGTACCGTGATCCAGGGACAACTTCCCTGGGATAATACATGGAACACCTCAGGCTGGTGCAACGTCATGCTGGCCTCTGCTGCCGCAGGTTAACCCCACATCCATACCCCTCCCTGCCCATGGCCTGAGTTACCTAGAGCCGCCAAATCAGCTGATCCTTTAACCCTGTCCTGTCTGAGAGAAGAACAGACGTTTTCAGGCGAACTACACACAGAGGCGTGGCCAAATCCAAAGCTGAACCTCTGGAGCTCTGCGAACAAAGAAGAGAAAGGGAAATTTCTCCCAGCAGCCTCAGAAGCAGCAGATTAAAGCTCCACAATGAACTTGATGTACCCTATATCTGTGGAATACCTGAATACACAAAGAATCATCCCAAATTGAGGAGGTGGACTTTGGGAGCAAGATATATTATTTTTTCCCCTTTTTACACAACGAATCATCCCAAATTGAGGAGGTGGACTTTGGGAGCAAGATATATTATTTTTTCCCCTTTTGCTCTTTTTGTGACTGTGTATGTGTATGCTTCTGTGTGATATTTTGTCTGTAGAGCTTTGCTTTCACCATTTGTCCTAGGGTTCTGTCCGTCTGTATTTGTTTTGTTTTTTTGAAATTTTTCTTAATAGTTATTTTTTATTTTAATAACTTTATTTTATCTTACTTTATTTTATTTTATCGTTTTTCTTTCTTTCTTTCTATTTTTTTTCTGTTTTATTCTGAGCTGTGTGGAGGACAGCCTCTTGGTGCTCTAGCCAGGCATCAGGGCTGTGCCACTGAGGTGGGAGAGCAAACTTCAGGACACTGGACCACAAGAGACCTCCCAGCTCCAAGAAATATCAAGCAGCAAAAATCTCCCAGAGATCTCCATCTCAAAACCAAGACCCAGCTTCACTCAATGACCAGCAAGCTACAGTGCTGGACACCCTATGCCAAACAACTAGCAAGAGAGGGACACTGCCCCACCCATTAGCAAAGAGGCTGCCTAAAATCATAATAAGGCCAAAGACACCCCAAAACACAACACAAGGCCTGGACCTGCCCACCAGAAAGACAACATCCAGCCTCATCCACCAGAACACAGGCACTAGACACATCCACCAGGAAACCTACACAACCCACTGAATCAACCTTGGCCATAGGGACAGACATCAAAAACAACAGGAACTATGGACCTGCAGCCTGCAAAAAGGAGTCCCCAAACACAGTAAGATAAGCAAAATGAAAAGACAGAAAAACACACAGCAGATGAAGGAGCAAAGTAAAAACCCAGCAGACCTAACAAATGAAGAGGAAATAAGCAGTCTACCTGAAAAAGAATTCAGAATAATGAAAGTAAAGATGATCCAAAATCTTGGAAATGGAATAGAGAAAATGCAAGAAACATTTAACAAGGAACTAGAAGTACTAAAGAGGAAACAAGCAATGATGAACTACACAAAAAATGAAATTAAAAATACTCTACATGGCATCAATAGCCGAATAACTGATGCAGAAGAACGGATAAGTGACCTGGAAGATAAAATAGTGGAAATAACTACTGCAGAGCAGAATAAAGAAAAAAGAATGAAAAGAACTGAGGACAGTCTCAGAGACCACTGGGACAACATTAAACAGACAAACATTCGAATTATAGTGGTGCCAGAAGAAGAAGAGAAAAAGAAAGGGACTGAGAAAATATTTGAAGAGATTATAGATGAAAACTTCCCTAATATGGGAAAGGAAAAATTGAATCAAGTGCAGGAAGCACAAAGAATCCCATACAGGGTAAATCCAAGGAGAAACACGCCAAGACACATATTAATCAAACTATCAAAAATTAAATACAAAGAAAACATATTAAAAGCAGCAAGGGAAAAACAACAAATAACACACAAGGGAATCCCCATAAGGTTAACAGCTGAACTTTCAGCAGAAACTCTGCAGGCCAGACGGGAGTGGCAGGATATGTTTAAAGTGATGAAGGAGAAAAACCTACAACCAAGATTACTCTACCCAGCAAGGATCTCATTCAGATTTGATGGAGAAATTAAAACCTTTACAGACAAAGCAAAAGCTGAGAGAGTTCAGCACCACCAAACCAGCTTTACACCAATTGCTAAAGGAATTTCTCTAGGCAAGAAAAACAAGAGAAGGAAAAGACCTAAAAGAACAAACCCAAAACAATTAATAAAATGGGAATAGGAACATAAATATCAATAATTACCTTAAATGCAAATGTATAAATGCTCCCACCAAAAGACACAAACTGGCTGAATGTATCCAAACACAAGACACGTATATATGCTGGCTACAAGAGACCCACTTCAGACCTAGGAACACATACAGACTGAAAGTGAGAGGGTGGAAAAAGATATTCCACGAAAATGGAAATCAGAAGAAAGCTGGAGTAGCAATGCTCATATCAGACAAAATAGACTTTAAAATAAAGTCTATTGCAAGAGACAAAGAAGGATACTACATAATGATCAAGAGATCGATCCAAGGAGAAGGTATAACAATTGTAAATATTTATGCACCAAACATAAGAGCATCTCAATACATAAGGCAAATGCTAACAGCCATAAAAGGGGAAATCGACAGTAACACAATCATAATAGGGGACTTTAACACCCCACTTTAATCAATGGACAGATCATCCAAAATGAAAATAAATAAGGAAACAACAGCTTTAAATGATACATTAAACAAGATGGAGTTAATTGATATTTATAGGACATTCCATCCAAAAACAACAGAATACACATTTTTCACAAGTGCTCATGAAACATTCTCCAGGATAGATCATATCTTGGGTCACAAATCTAGCCTTGGTAAATTTAAGAAAATTGAAATCATATCAAGTATGTTTTCTGACCACAACACTATGAGACTAGATATCAATTACAGGAAAAGATCTGTAAAAAATACAAACACATAAAGGCTAATCAATACAATACTTAATAACGAAGTGACCAATGAAGAAATCAAAGAGGAAATCAAAAAATACTTAGAAACAAATGACAATGGAGACACAACGACCCAAAAACTGTGAGATGCAGCAAGAGCAGTTCTAAGAGGGAAGTTTATAGCAATACAATCGTACCGTAAGAAACAGGAAGCATCTAGAATAAGCAACCTAACCTTGCACTAAAGCAATTTTAGAAAGAAGAACAAAAGCCAAATTTAGCAGAAGGAAAGAAATAATAAAGATCAGATCACAAATAAATGAAAAAGAAATGAAGGAAGCGATAGGAAAGATCAATAAATCTAAAAGATGGTTTTTTAATAAGATAAAAAAAATTGATTAACCATTAGCCAGACTCATCAAGAAAAATAGGGAGAAGACTCAAATCAATAGAAATAGAAATGAAAAAGGAGAAGTAATGACTGGCACTGAAGAAATACAAAGGATCATAAGGGATTACTACAAGCAACTCTATGCCAATAAAATGGACAACCTGGAAGAAATGGAGAAATTCTTAGAACTGCACAACCTGCTGAGATTGAACTAGGATGAAATAGAAAATATGAACAGACCAATCACAAGCACTGAAATTGAAACTGTGATTAAAAATCTTCCAACAAACAAAAGCCCAGGACCACATGGCTTCACAGGCGAATTCTATCAAACATTTAGAGAAGAGCTAACACCTATCCTTCTCAAACTCTTCCGGAACATAGCATAGGGAGGAACTCTCCCAGACTCATTTTACGAGGACAACATCACCATGATAAAAAAACCAGACCAAGACGTCACAAAGAAAGAAAACTAGAAGCCAATATCACTGATGACCATAGATGCAAAAATCCTCAACAAAATACTAGCAAACAGAATGCTACAGCACATTAAAAGGATCATACACCATGATCAAGTGGGGTTTATTCCAGGAATGCAAGGATTCTTCAATGTAGGCAAATCAATCAACATGATACACCATATCAACAAACTGATGGAGAAAAACCATGTGATCATCTCAATAGATGCAGAGAAAGCTTTTGACAAAATTCAACACCAATTTATGGTAAAAACCCTGCAGAAAGTAGGCATAGAGGGAACTTTCCTCAGCATAATAAAGGCCATATATGACAAACCCACAGCCAACATCATACTCAATGGTGAGAAACTGAAAACTTTTCCACTAAAATCAGGAACAAGACAACATTGCCCACTCTCACAACTCTTATTCAACATAGTTTTGGATGTTCTAGCCACAGCAATTAGAGAAGAAAGATAAATAGAAGGAATCCAAATCGGAAAAGAAGAAGTAAATCTGTCACTGTTTGCAGATGACAAGATACTATACATAGAAAATCCTAAAGATGCCACCATAAAACAACTAGAGCTAATCAATGAATTTGGCAAAGTAGCAGGAAACAAAATTAATGCACAGAAATCTCTGGCATTCTTATACACTAATGATGAAAAATCTGAGAGTGAAATTAAGAAAACACTCCCATTTACCATTGCAATCAAAAGAATAAAATATCTAGGAATAAACCAACCTAAGGAGACCAAAGACCTGTATGCAGAAAATTATAAGACACTGATGAAAGAAATTAAAGATGATACAAATAGATGGAGAGATATACCATGTTCTTGGATTGGAAGAATAAATATTGTGAAAATGACTCTATTACACAAAGCAGTCTACAGATTCAATGCAATCCCTATCAAATCACCACTGTTTTTTTTTTACAGAACTAGAACAAAAAATTTCACAATTTGTATTGAAACACAAAAGACCCCGAATAGCCAAAGTAATCTTGAGAACAAAAAATGGAGCTGGAGGAATCAGGCTCCCTGACTTCAGACCATAGTACAAGGCTACAGTAATCAAGACAGTATGGTACTGGCACAAAAACAGAAATATAGATCAATGGAACAGGATAGAAAGCCCCCAGAGATAAATCCAGACACATATGGTCACCTTATCTTTGATAAAGGTGGAAGGAATATACAATGAAGAAAAGACAGCCTTTTTAACAAGTGGGGCTGGGAAAACTGGACAGGTACATGTAAAAGTATGAAATTAGAACACTCCCTAACACCATACACAAAAATAAACTCAAAATGGTTTAAAGACCTAAATGTAAGGCCAGACACTATCAAACTCTTAGAGGAAAACATAGGCAGAATACCCTATGACATAAATCACAGCAAGATCCTTTTTGACCCAGCTCCTAGGGAAATGGAAATAAAAACGAATATAAACAAATGGGAGCTAATGAAACTTAACAGATTTTGCACAGCAAAGGATACCATAAGCAAGACCAAAAGACAACCCTCAGAATGGGAAAAAATAGTTGTGAATGAAGCAACTGAAAAAGGATTTATCTCCAAAATTTATAAGCAACTCATGCAGCTCAATAACAAATAAACAAACAACCCAATCCAAAAATGGGCAATAGACCTAAACAGACATTTCTCCAAAGAAGATATACAGGTTGCCAACAAACACATGAAAGATACTCAACATCATTAATCATTAAGGAAATGCAAATCAAAACTACAATGATATATAATCTCACACTGGTCAGAATGGCCATCATCAAAAAATCTAGAAACAATAAATGTTGGAGAGGGTGTGGAGAAAAGGGAACACTCTTGCACTGCTGGTGTGAATGTAAATTGATACAGCCACTATGGAGAACAGTATGGAGGTTCCTTAAAAAACTACAAATAGATCTACCATACGACCCCGCAATCCCACTACTGGGCATATACCCTGAGAAAACCATAATTCAAAAAGAGTCATGTACCAAAATGTTCATTGCAGCTCTATTTACAATAGCCAGGACATGGAAGCTACCTAAGTGTCCATCAACAGATGAATGGATAAAGAAGATGTGGCACATATATACAATGGAATATTACTCAGCCCTAAAAAGAAACGAAACTGAGTTATTTGTAGTGAGGTGGATGGACCTGGAGTCTGTCATACAGTGTGATGTAAGTCAGAAGGAGAAAATCAAATACCGTATGCTAACACATATATATGGATTCTAAGAAAAAAAATGTCATGAAGAGCCTCGGGGTAGGACGGGAATAAAACACAGATCTACTAGAGCATGGCCTTGAGGATATGGGGAGGAAGAAGGATAAGCTGTGACGAAGTGAGAGAGTGGCATGGACATATATACATTACCAAACATAGAGTGGATAGCTAGTGGGAAGCAGCCGCATGGCACAGGGAGATCAGCTAGGTGCTTTGTGACCACCGAAATTGGTGGGATAGGGAGGGTGGGAGAGAGGGAGACGCAAGAGGGAGGTGATATGGGAACATAGGTATATGTATAACTGATTCACTTTGTTGTAAAGCAGAAACTAACACACCATTGTAAAGCAATTATACTGCAATAAAGATGTTAAAAAAAAAAAGATCTTGAGAGAAAAAAAAAAAAACAAACAACAAAATAGTAGCAATTGTCCTATCCTCCACTTTGCTAATTCCTTGCTCTGCCTAGTATAATTTGTTACTGAACCATCTTAATGAATTTTTCAATTTATTATTATACTTTGTGCTCCAAAATTTCTACTTGTTTTTTTTTAATAGTTTATGTTCTTGGTGATATTTATTTTGCTCATATATCATTATCCTGATTTCCTCTATTTTTTTATTTTCCTACTTCTGAGCATATTTAAGATGCTTTTAAGTGTTTCTCTAGTAATTCTGATGCCTTGGCTTCTTCAGGAATGGTTTCTGTAATTTTATTTAGTTCCTTTGATTGAACAATGATCCTGTTTCTTTGTATGTTTCACGTTTTTGTTCTTGAAAATTAGGATTTTTATTACAATAATGTGGTATCTCTAGAAAGCAGAATTCACTGCACCTTACTGGGTTGTATTTGCATTTATCTGTTAATGTAGACTTGTGTAGTAGTCCGTTTATTCTGAAACTTTTCCAAACTACTTTTGCAAATATTCCTTGTTGTGTGAAAAAAAAAAGAAAAAACAAGACTAGACACTATAAAACTCTTAGAGCAAAACAGAAGAAAAGCACTCTTTGACATAAACTACAGCAAGATCTTTTTTGACCCACCTTCTATAGTAATGAAAATAAAAACAAAAATGAACAAATGGGACCTAATTAAACTTAACAGCTTTTGCGCAACAAAGGAAACCATGAACAAGACCAAAAGTTAACCCTCAGAATGGAAGAAAATATTTGCAGATGAAGCTGCAGGGAAAGGATTAATCTCCAAAATATACAAATAGCCCATGAAGGTCAATATTAAAAAAACAAACCACCCAATTAATAAATGGGTGGAAGACCCAAATGGACATTTCACCAAAGAAAACATACAGATGACCAAGAAGCACATGAAAAAATGCTCAACATCATTAATTAATAGAGAAATGCAAATCAAAACTACAATGACGTATCACCTCACACCTGTCAGAATGGTCATCATCAAAAAATCTACAAACAGTAAATGCTGGAGAAGGTATGGAGAAAAGGGAACACTTTTGCACTGTCGGTGAGAATGTAAATTGATACAGCCACTATGGAGAACAGCATGGAGAGTCCTTAAAAAACTAAAAATAGAGCTACCATATGACCCAGCCATCCCACTACTGGGTGTATACCCTGAGAAAACCATAATTAAAAAGGACACATGTACCCCAGTGTTCATTGCCACTCTATTGGCAATAGCCAGGTCATAGAATTAACCTAAATGTCCAATGACAGATGAATGAATAAAGAATATGTGATACATATACAATAGAATATTACTCAGGCATAAAAAGGAATGAAGTTGGGACATTTGTAGAGATGTGGATGGATCTAGAGTCTGTCATACATTGTGAAGTAAGCCAGAAAGACAAAAACAAATATCATATATTAAAGCATATTTGTGAAATCTAGAAAAATAGTACAGATGTACCTATTTACAGGGCAGGAATAGAGACATAGACGTAGAGAATGGACATGTGGACACAGGGCGTGAAGGGGAGGGTGGGATAAGTTGAGAGACTAGGTTTTGTATAAATAGACTACCATGTGTAAAATTGATAGTTAGTGCGAACCTGCTGTATAGCACAAGGAGCTCACCTCAGTGCTCTGTGATGACCTAGATGTGTAGGATGGGGGTGGGGGGTGGGAGAGATGTCTAAGAGAGAGGAGATATAAGTATCCATATAGCTGATTCACTTCATTGTAGAACAGAAACTTGCACAAAATTTTAAAGCAATTATACTCCAATAAAAAATTTAAAAAATATTAATTAATTAATTATTTTTTCAAAATACCAATAAATAACTGTTGTTCAACCTGGGTTTACTAATCAAGTGGGCTTATGTTGTCATTGTTGCAAAGTATGTCAGAAAAACAAACAAATAAATTTAAGATAATGACTGTTTTAAGGTCTAATGAAATGTTCATGAGTAACCTAAGAATGATTTTAAAGAACAATGAAATAAATATATTTCAGTAAGAGTTTTTTAGATAAACTTTTTAACAATAACTGTTTTATGATATGTCTACTTAGTGTCTTAAGTCTCCTTGGTAATTTACATCCTTAGAGGTTTTTTAAGTTAAATTAAATGATGGGAAATCATAGAATGTCAAGATCATTTCAAAATAAGATGAAATAATTAAATATTAATTGTTAAACAGGTTTTAGTTTACCTACTTTTTAAAAAATAATTTATTTATTTTTGGTTGTGTTGGGACTTCGTTTCTGTGCAAAGTCTTTCTCTAGTTGCGGCAAGCAGGGGCCACTTCTCATAGCGGTGTGTGGGCCTCTCACTATTGCAGCCTCTCTTGTTGCAGAGCACAGGCTCCAGACGCTCAGGCTCAGTAGTTGTGACTCACGGGCCCAGTTGCTCCATGGCATGTGTGATCCTCCCAGACCAGGGCTTGAACCCATTTCCCCTGCACTGGCAGGCAGACTCTCAAGCACTGCGCCACCAGAGAAGCCCAGTTTACCTACTTTTGACCTCTTATTACAGAGAAACTAAGTATTCTGGGTCTATTAGTAAATATATGGTGTGGTTTATTAAAAGTTTATACTATGGAGTAGTAGAAATTATAAAATGCATCTATAAGTATTCCAAACCACAAAATGTTAAGAGAGTTCACAATTGTTTCCTTCTTTAATTTTACTAAAAAATAAGATTTCAAAGGATTAAAAACTCTAATTAATATTTTTGATTAAAGCTACCAGATATAATAATAGAAATAGGATATTTTGGGGTGTAAGAAAAGTTATTAGGCATGAAGATGTTTTTGTTAAGAAAAAAATAAAGTGATTTTGTCCTAAAGCTGCTTATTTCTAAATGGGAAAGTAAACAACGAACAATCTAAAATGAACATAAAAAGTTGTAAAAGTTTTTTATAAAAGGAATCTTTTGAAATGAATTGTATGTGTGGTCAGGACTGGATAAGATTGGAATAAGTTTAATTAGGTAAATGAGTTTTATTATCAAAAGTAAACTAATGCAAATTTGGAATTTGGTTTTCTCTCTGTTAAAAAGACAACGTTTTTCTCTATTGGTATGTTCTTGATAATAAGAGATTAAGAAGGTTTTTCTCTACCTTTAATTAAACTTCTTAGGAAAAAGCAAATATTACATGACTTGTCAAAATATCATTTATGTTCTATGTTGTCTTTATCAAGTTTTTGATTAGTTAAGTAAACCCTAGTCCTCTCAGTATTAAAATAGCTAAGATTTTCTCAGAACTATATAACTTTCTATATTTGCTTATGAAAATTTGTTATTTTGGTTAAATGAATATCTAAGCATTGTTTCACAGTGACCTATTTGACTAAGTGTTTTAAAACCTTTTTGATGTTTTAGACAAAATTTCCCAAAATAAAATATTAAATAAAGTCTTTTAGACTTAGAACTAACTGTGATATATGGCAGTAGTCCCCAACTTTTTTGGCACCAGGGACTGGCTTCTTGGAAGACAATTTTTCCATGCACCGGGGCGGGGGGGGAGGATGGTTCAGGCAGTAATGCGAGCAAAAAGGAGCAATGAGGAGCGGCAGAAGCCCACCACTCACTTCCTGCTGTGTAGACTGGTTACTAACAGGCCGCAGACTGGTACTGGTCTGTAGCCTGGGGTTTGGGGACCCCTGATATATGGGATATTTCAGGTATCTCTGAAATATCTCAAAAATATGTTTTCTCTCCTTATAAAAAGAGATATATTAAACTACTTACACATGCATGATATGTTAAATTACATGGAAATCATAAAATAAGATGTATCTTTAAGCCTTCTTTATGTTGTGTCTGTATAGGTATGTACTATAAATGCTCCAGAAATTGTGTGAAATTCCTGGAAGTCTTATATGTCCTGACAGAAAATGTTATCTATCATGAAAACTGAGGCTCACTCTAAAAGGACTGAACCAGAGTATCAGGAAATGCACTAAGTAACTTTCATACCAAGGCATAAGCAACAAAATAATCTGTAAAGATTGTGACACATGTGAATGAAGTCCATTTGACTTCTGCAAAAATTTGACCACTAATTGCCATACTTTTGCTATGCTGAGTGTCTGTAAGATGGAAACAGTCTGCTCCTGAATCAGAAAATTTAAGATAGGTGTTTCCAAGATGTTGGAGTAGGAGGAGGACGTGGTGTTCATTTCTCCCCACAAATGCATTAAGAATACATCTACAAATAGAACAACTCACACAGAGCACCTGCTGAAAACTAGAAGAAGACCTTGGACACTTAAAAGGACAATAAAGATTCCCAAATAACCAGGTAGGATGAAAGAAAAAATAAGGGAAAAGGAAGAGGAGTGGAAGCAGGATGGAAACTGCACCCTTGGCAGGGAGCTAAAGGTGAGGAGTTCTCTCATCTATGGAGACTCCCTCACTGATGGGAGACCAGCTGGAACAGAAGGGGAGCCTCAGGGGCTCATAGGAGAGCCCAGCAATCAGTCTGTGGCAGGCAGGACAGAGTGAGACCTATACAGATGGTCTGTGCCACAGCCCTGCATGCCCCAGCCTGAAATAGGTTTCTGCTGTTGCCACGGGGGCTGGGTGCTGGAACGTGGGGTTTGGAGAGCAGATTTGGGGAGAGGATCACAGTTGGCTGTGAGGAGACAGCCTGAGGGGACGGGAATGAGGAGCTACACAACCAGGAATGCTCATGGAGGAAGCATTCACAGAAGCAAAGCACTGTTGTTGAGTGACTTGCAAAGGTTGGGGCCACCATTGCAGCCCCTCTTCTCATGTGCATGCCCCTGCTTCCATGGGCACTAGGGAGTGTCCTTGTTGGAGCTGGCTGGTGAACCCTGCCAACACCTCCTCTACCCCCGTCCCCACCCTTGGAGACACACCCACCCTAATTTCCACCTGACATGCTCACACGTCAGGTGGCACCCTCCTGCCTGGGTGGCTTGCTGGCCTCCATTGCCTCCTCGGCTCCTTCCTGCCTGATGGGCTCATGTGGAGGAGACTTCAGTGGGAGGAACACAGCAGAGGTGGGGCTGAAACCATAGCTCATACCTAGGGGATGTGTGATTAAGGAAAAAGAGCTGAAATCTCTCCTTGTGCAGTGAAAACCATCAAGTTACACCTCCGTTGATGGCTTCCTAAATTAAGCATCTGTGAAAAGTCCAAAAGGACAAGAAGTGCTCCAGCAGCTGGGATGGGTCTGGCTTTAGCAGCTGTGGGCTTTGTGGGCGTGTACACATGGGGGTTGGACCAAGCCAGAGGATGAACTGCCTCCATAGCTCCTACAGTGTGTCCAGGTGCAAGACTACTGACATCCTGAGACCTCACCTCAGTGAATCTGCACCAGTGGCCTGGTGAAAACAATGCCTGACAGTCACCAGGGTCAACTTACAGCAATTCCCACAGTTAAAGTGGGACTGAGAGCAGTGCCCAAAACAATGTATTTTCTGAGCCCACACAATGGATGAAAGGGGACACAACAGAGCACATTCATAGGTGAACAACACCAGAGGAGGAATACTCAGTGGCTTCTCTCCCAGTGGGAGTGCTCCAATCCTGCCTAACTTGCACCATAGATCAGAAACACAGCTAAGAAACAAATCTGGGGGTATCTACTCCAAAAACTAAGGAACAGACACTGCCCCTGACAGGGCAGTGACAACCACGGAGCAAAGGGAAGGCCTTGATCAACATCCAGGGCAGGCTCTGGTCACCACAACACCAATCAAACCCCCAATCAAGGGGACATTGGCACAAGTCTCAGGACCAACCTCACCTAGGAGGGGACAGACACCAGAAGACACAGAAATTATGATTGTGCAGCCTATGGAAAGGAAACCACAACACAGTAAGTCTGGAAAAATGAAAAGACAAAGAAAGATGTTGCAGATTAAGGAGCAAGATAAAAACCTACAAGAACATCTAAATGAAGAGGAGATAGTCAATCTACCTGAAAAAGAATTCAGAGTAATGATAGGAAAGATGATTCAAGATCTCAGAAAAAAAATGGAGGCACAGATCAAAAAGATACAATAAATATTTAACAAAGACCTATAAGAACTAAAGAACAAACAGAGATGAACAATACAATAACTGAAATGAAAAATACACTAGAAGGAATCAACAGCAGGATGACTGAGGCAGAAGAAAGGATAAGTGACATGGAAGACAGAACAGTGGAAATCTCTGCTGCAGAACAGAATAAAGAAAAAACAATGAAAACAAATGAGGACAGTCTCAGAGGCTTCTGGGACAACACTAAAAGAAACAACATTCGAATTATAGAGGTCCCAGAAGAAGAAAAAAAGAGAGGGTCTGAGAAAACATTTGAAGAATTTACAGACAAAAACTTCTCTAACATGGGAAAGAAAATATTTACTCAAGTCCAGGAAGCAAAGAGAGTCCCATACAGGATGAAGCCAAGGAGGAACATGCCAAGACACATATTAATCAAATGGACAAAAATTAAAGGTAAAGAAAAAAATATTAAAAGCAACAAGTGAAAAGCAACAAATAACATACAATGGAATCCCCGTAAAGTTATCACCTGATCTTTTAGCAGAAACTCTGCAGGTCAGAAGGGAGTGGCGGGATTCCCTGGTGGCCCAGTGGTTGGGAATCCACCTGTCAATGCAGGGGACAAAGATTCGAGCCCTCGTCTGGGAATGTCCCACATGCCGTGGAGCAACTAAGCCCATGCACCACAACTACTGAGCCTGCGCTCTAGAGCATGTGAGCCACAACTACTGAAGGCCGTGTGCCACAACTACTGAAGGTCACGTGCCTAGGGTCCGTGCTCTGCCACAAGAGATGCCACCACAATGAGAAGCCCTCACACCACAAGGAAGACACAACACAGTCAAAAATAAATAAATTAATTTTTTTTAAAAAAAGAAGGCGGTGGCATGATATACTTAAAGTGATGAAAGGGAAAATTCTACAACCAAGAATACTCTAACCAGAAAGGCCTCATTCAGATTTGATGGAGAAATCAAAAGATTTACAGACAAGCAAAAGCTAAGAGAATTCAGCATCACCAAACCAGCTTTACAACAAATGCTAAAGGAACTTCTCTAGGCAGGAAACACAAGAGAGGAGAACAAAGGGGGAAGGAAAGAAAAAACACCTACAAAAACAAACGCAAAACAATTAAGAAAATGGCAATAGGAACATACATATCAATAATTACCATAATGTAAATGGACTAAATGCTCCAGCCAAAAGACATAGACTGGCTGAATGGATACAAAAACAAACCCATATATATGCTGTCAACAAGAGACCCACTCAGACCCAGGGACACATACAGACAGAAAGTGAGAGGATCGAAAAAGATATTCCATGCAAATGGAAATCAAAAGAAAGCTGGAGTAGCAATACTCATATCAGATGAAATAAATATTAAAATAAAGATGGTTACAAGAGACAAGGAAGGACACTACATAATGATCAAGGGATCAATCAAATAAAATACAACAATTATAAATATATATGCACCCAACATAGGCACACCTCAATATATAAGGAAAATGCTAACAACCATAAAAGGGGAAATCAACAGTAACACAATAATAGTGGGGACTTTAACACCTCATTTTCCTTAATGGATAGATCATCCAGACTGAAAATTAATAAGGAAACATAAGTGTTAAATAACACATTAGACCAGGGAGACTTAAATGATATCTACAGGACATTCCATCCAAAAGCAGCAGAATACACTTTCTTCTAGTACACATGGACAACTACTTGGGCCAAAAATCAACCCTCAATAAATTTCACAATTAACAAAGACCTATAAGAACTAAAGAACAAACAGAGATGAACAATACAATAACTGAAATGAAAAATACACTAGAAGGAATCAACAGCAGGATGACTGAGGCAGAAGAAAGGATAAGTGACATGGAAGACAGAACAGTGGAAATCTCTGCTGCAGAACAGAATAAAGAAAAAACAATGAAAACAAATGAGGACAGTCTCAGAGGCTTCTGGGACAACACTAAAAGAAACAACATTCGAATTATAGAGGTCCCAGAAGAAGAAAAAAAGAGAGGGTCTGAGAAAACATTTGAAGAATTTACAGACAAAAACTTCTCTAACATGGGAAAGAAAATATTTACTCAAGTCCAGGAAGCAAAGAGAGTCCCATACAGGATGAAGCCAAGGAGGAACATGCCAAGACACATATTAATCAAATGGACAAAAATTAAAGGTAAAGAAAAAAATATTAAAAGCAACAAGTGAAAAGCAACAAATAACATACAATGGAATCCCCGTAAAGTTATCACCTGATCTTTTAGCAGAAACTCTGCAGGTCAGAAGGGAGTGGCGGGATTCCCTGGTGGCCCAGTGGTTGGGAATCCACCTGTCAATGCAGGGGACAAAGATTCGAGCCCTCGTCTGGGAATGTCCCACATGCCGTGGAGCAACTAAGCCCATGCACCACAACTACTGAGCCTGCGCTCTAGAGCATGTGAGCCACAACTACTGAAGGCCGTGTGCCACAACTACTGAAGGTCACGTGCCTAGGGTCCGTGCTCTGCCACAAGAGATGCCACCACAATGAGAAGCCCTCACACCACAAGGAAGACACAACACAGTCAAAAATAAATAAATTAATTTTTTTTAAAAAAAGAAGGCGGTGGCATGATATACTTAAAGTGATGAAAGGGAAAATTCTACAACCAAGAATACTCTAACCAGAAAGGCCTCATTCAGATTTGATGGAGAAATCAAAAGATTTACAGACAAGCAAAAGCTAAGAGAATTCAGCATCACCAAACCAGCTTTACAACAAATGCTAAAGGAACTTCTCTAGGCAGGAAACACAAGAGAGGAGAACAAAGGGGGAAGGAAAGAAAAAACACCTACAAAAACAAACGCAAAACAATTAAGAAAATGGCAATAGGAACATACATATCAATAATTACCATAATGTAAATGGACTAAATGCTCCAGCCAAAAGACATAGACTGGCTGAATGGATACAAAAACAAACCCATATATATGCTGTCAACAAGAGACCCACTCAGACCCAGGGACACATACAGACAGAAAGTGAGAGGATCGAAAAAGATATTCCATGCAAATGGAAATCAAAAGAAAGCTGGAGTAGCAATACTCATATCAGATGAAATAAATATTAAAATAAAGATGGTTACAAGAGACAAGGAAGGACACTACATAATGATCAAGGGATCAATCAAATAAAATACAACAATTATAAATATATATGCACCCAACATAGGCACACCTCAATATATAAGGAAAATGCTAACAACCATAAAAGGGGAAATCAACAGTAACACAATAATAGTGGGGACTTTAACACCTCATTTTCCTTAATGGATAGATCATCCAGACTGAAAATTAATAAGGAAACATAAGTGTTAAATAACACATTAGACCAGGGAGACTTAAATGATATCTACAGGACATTCCATCCAAAAGCAGCAGAATACACTTTCTTCTAGTACACATGGACAACTACTTGGGCCAAAAATCAACCCTCAATAAATTTCAGAAAATTGAAATGATATCATCTTTTCTGACCACAATGCTATGAGATTAGATATCAATTACAGGAAAATGCTATAACAAACACAAAAACGTGGAGGATATCAATATATTACTAAATAACCAATGGATCACTGAAGAAATAAAAGGGGAAATCAAAAAAATACCTAGAAACAAATACCAACAAAAACACAATGACTCGAAACCTATTGGATGCAGCAAAAGCAGTTCTATGAGGGAAGTTTATAGCAATACAATCCTAACTCAGAAAACAAGAAAAATCTCAAATAAACAACGTAACTTTACACCTAAAGCAACTAGAGAAAGAAGAACAAACAAAACCCTACAGTAGTAGAGGGAAAGAAGTCATAAAGCCCAGAGCAGATATAAATGAAATAGAAAGGAAGGAAACAATAGTAAAGATCAATGAAACTAAAAGCTAGTTATTTGAGAAGATAAACAAATTGATATGGCTTTAATCAGACTCATCAAAAAAACGGGAAGGGACTCAAATCAATAAAATTAGAAATGAAAAGTTACAATGGACACCACATAAATACAAAGGATCATAAGAGACTACTAAGGCAACTATATGGCAATGAAATGGACAACTTAGGAGAAATGGACAAATAATTAGAAAGGTACAGCCTTCCAAGACTGAACCGGGAAGAAATAGAAAATGTGAACAGACCAATCACAAGTAAGGAAACGGAAAGTGATTAAAAATCTTTCACCAGAAGAAACTCCACAACCAGATGGCTTCACAGGCAAATTCTATCAAACATTTAGAGAAGATTTAAGCCCTACACTTCTGAAATTCTTCCAAAAAATTGCAGAGGAAGGAACACTCCCAATATCATTCTATGAGGTCACTATCACCCTGATAACAATACCAGAAGAAGGTATAACAACAAAAAAGAATATTACAGGACAATCTTATTGATGAACATTAACTCAAAAATACTAGCAAACCAAAGCCAAAAACATATTAAAAGTATCATACACCATGATCAAGTGGGATTTATCCCAGGGATACAGGGATTCTTCAATATCCACAAATCAATCAGTGTGATACACCACATGAACAAATTGAAGAATAAAAACATATAATCATCTCAATAGATATAGAACAAGCTTTTGAAAAAATTCAGCACCCATTTATTATAAAAACTCTCCAGAAAGTGGCATAGAGGTAACCTACCTGAACATAATAAAGGCCGTATGCAACAAACCCACAGCAAACATCATTCTCAATGGTGAAAAATTGAAAGCATTTCCTCTAAGATCAGGAACAAAAGGAGCATGTCCACTCTCACCACTAATATTCAACATAGTTTTGGAAGTCTTTGCCATGGCACAGAAGGAAAAGAAATAAAAGGAATCCAAATTGGCAAAGAGGAAGTAAGACTGTCACTGTTTGCAAATGACATGATAGTATACATAGAAAGTCCTAAAGGTGTCACCAGAAAACTACTAGAACTAATCAATGACTTTGGTAAGGTTGCAGGATACAAAAGTAATACACAGAAATCACTTACATTCCTATACACTAACAACCAAATATCAGAAAGCAAAATCAAGGAAATAATCCCACTTACCATTGCATCAGAAAGAATAAAATACCTAGGAATAAACCTATCTAAGGAGGGAAAAGACCTGTGCTCTGAAAAATATAAATACTGATGAAAGAAATCAAAGATGACACAAACTGATGGAGAAATGTACCATGTTCTTGGATTGGAAGAATCAATATTGTGAAAATGACTATACAACCCAAAGCAATCTACAGATCTGATGCAACCCTTATCAAATAACTAATGGCATTTTTCACAAAATTAGGGCAAAAATTCTACAATTTGTGTGGAAACACAGAAGACCACGAATAGCCAAAGCAATAATGAAAAAGAAAAAAGGCAATCAGGTTCCCTGACTTCAGACTATATGATAAAACTACAGTCATCAAAACAGTATGGTACTGGCACTAAAACAGAAATATAGGTCAATGGAACCGGATAGAATGCCCAGAGATAAACCCACAAACCCATGGCCACCTAATCTATGACAAAGGAGGTAAGAATATACAATGGAGAAAATATAGTTTCTTCAATAAGTGGTGCTAGGAAAATATGACAGCTACATGTAAAAGAATGAAATTAGAGCACTCCCTAACCTTATACACAAAAAATAAACTCAAAATTGATTAAAGACCTAAATGTAAGGCTGGATACTATAAAACACTTAGAGGAAAACATTAGCAGAACACACTTTGATGTGAATTGCAGCAAGAGCTTTTTTGATACACCTCCAAAAATAATGAAAATTTAAAAAAAATTAAGAAATGGGACCTAATTAAACAAAAGGTTTTTTTTTCACAGCAAGGGAAAACATAAGCCAAAAAGAAAAGACATCCCTCAGAATGGGAGAAAATATTTGAAAACAAAGCAACTGACAAGGGATTAATTTCCAAAATATACAAATAGCTCATGCAGCTCAATGTAAAAAAAAAACAATCAGTACAATGAGAAAATGAGTGGAAGATCTAAATAGACATTTCTCCAAAGAAAACATACATATGGCTAAAAATAACATGCAAAGATGCTTAACATTACTAATTATCAGAGAAATGCAAATCAAAACTACAGTGAGGTATTACCTCACACGGGTCAGAATGGCCATCATCAGAAAGTCTACTAATAACAAATGCTAGAAAGGGAGTGGAGAAAGGGAACCCTCCTACACTGCTTGTGGGAATGTAAATTGTTACAGCCACTATGGATAACAGTAAGGAGGTTCCTTACAAAACTAAAAATAGAGCTACCTTATGATCCAGCAATCCTATTCCTGGGCATATATTCAGCAAAAACCATAATTCAAAATGATACATGCACTCCAATGTTCACTGCAGCACTATTCACAATAGCCAGGACAGGGAAGCAAACTAAATGTCCATCAACAGAGTAATGGATACAGAAGACATGGTACATATAGACAATGGAATATTACTCAGCCATAAAAAAGAATGAAATAATGCCATTTGGAGCAACATGGATGTACTTAGAGATTGTGATACTGAGTGAATTATGTCGACAGAGAAAGACACATATCATATGATATCACTGATATGTGGAATCTAAAAAAGGGTACAAATAAACTTATCTACAAAACAGAAATTGAGTTGCAGATGTAGAAACAAACTTATGGTTACCAGGGCATTGGGGTGTAGGGATAAATTGGAAGATTGGGATTGACATATACACACTACCATAAATAAAATAGTTAACTAATAAGGACCTAATGTATAGCACAGGGAACTCTATTCAATACTCTGTAATGACCTACATGGGAAAAGAATCTAAAAAGAGTGGATATATGTATATGTATGACTGATTCACTTTGCTGTAGACCTGAAACTAACATAACATTGTAAATCTACTATACTCCAACAAATATTTAAACACAAATAATAAAGATGGGTAAACAATAACTATAAATTAAACAAACAGTAGTGGCTATGGGAAACCCAAGACCATTTTTTGGTTCTTTCTGGCTTCCTGACAAATGCTATTTTTAATTATTTTGCACTCCTCTACCCACCATAGTGCGTTTAAAATGACTCAAGTTGTAAATAGACATAGTTTGAAGATTTCTATACAATTATGAAAACACTCCACCAGCAATATCCAACCTGTAAGGTTCATAACCCTGGAAAATAAATCTTTGGTCCCCAGAGGCCTCAGATCTTCTCTTACTGTACTATTTAACACCTGCAACTAGATTTCATTCAACTGCCGCTTAGTAGGAGTTATCAAAATGTTCTTGTTATTGTATGTATGTTGTCTAAATGGGTTGAAGCCTTCCCTTGCTGCAAGGTTGATGCCCTCACAGGGGCAAAAACTATTAGAAAATGTGTTTCCCACTGAGGGTGTACTTCCACAATGTCCAGTAAACAAGGCACACGCTTCACTGGGCAAATAACATGAGCCTTAACAAAAACTTTGCAAATTTCTTGGAATTATCACTGTAATAGGAATATCACCATCAATCATCAGGCAATGTTGATGAAACTAATGGAAAAACTGAACTCAAGCAGAACAAGAATTTGCTACATGGAATGAATAAACTGATGAATACAATTTAATTTTTATGACATTTTCAAAAATATCATTTTTATCTTTTATTTTCCACATACAAAGAAATTTTTTTTCCTAAGACTTACAGAAGTTTACAGAAAGGTAAATTATACCTTTGTAATGTGAATTAAAACACACATTATTTTCTCCCAACTTGATCCCTCCAGAATTTAGAGACTCTCAGTGAGTAATCTTATTTTCTTGGCAACATAGTTATGTGCATAAATTCAATGAAATTCCATTCTTCTTATAACAGGACACAATTGGAAGCATTGTTTACACTACCATAGTTTTGACTGGAATGTCATATTTGAGAGAAACATGCATAAACATATATGACCAGACTGGCTGAAGAAACTTAGTTTGACTTTATAGTACCAGAAATGCCTCTCTGAAAAACAGGCTGGTATATTAACTTGCTCACAGGATTCCCAGAGCCTTACCAGGTGAGTAAGTAAGGCCAGTTACTGTTAAACACAGGAATATCTGGATATTTGGGGGACCTTAAGAAGAGAGGAATCCACCCAAATCTATAGGTATCACCGGCAAAGTCTGATAGAGAGTATTTGTCTTGGCTTCTTAGCCTCAAGAGGCCCTTGCAAACTCAATCTGTAAATTCCTTATAAACAGCTCCAGCAAAGCAGATTTCAAGAAGTCTATATGTATTTGTTGGCAATCTGTATGGCTTCTTTGGAGAAATGTCTATTTAGGTCTTCTGCCCATTTTTGGACTGGGTTGTTTGTTGTTTTGATATTGAGCTCCATGAGCTGCTTGTAAATTTTGGAGGTGGATGGACTTAGAGTCTGTCATACAGAGTGAAGTAAGTCAGAAAGAGAAAAAAACAAATATCGTAGGCTAACACATATATAAGGAATCTAAAAAAATAAAAATGGTTCTGAGGAATCTGGGGTCAGGACAGGAATGGGGACGCAGACATGGAGAATGGACTTGAGGACATGGGAGTGGGAAGGGTGAGATGGGATGAAGTGAGAGAGTGGCATGGACATATACACTACCAAATGTAAAATAGATAGCTAGTGGGAAGCAGCTGCATAGCACAGGGAGATCAGCTCAGTTCTTTGTGACCACCTAGAGGGGTGGGGTAGAGAAGGTTGGAAGGATACACAAGAGGGAAGAGATATGGGGATATATGCATATGTATAGCTGATTCACTTTGTTATAAAGCAGAAACACACTATTGTAAAGCCATTATACTCCAATAAAGATGTTAAAAAAAAAAAGAAGCCTATATGGTGGGCTGCTATTCTTCCTGGTCTTATGTAAATAATCAGGCCACGTTTATTGAATCTAAACTTATTTTGCAAACAAATTATCCTTAATTTGGTTATCTTTGGTTGAAATGAGGGTAATTTTGGAGGGAAAATTATGTCCCCCCAAAAAACTATAATACACACTTGTAATTATTAGACTCTAGTGCTATTAAATTTCCTTGAGGTTTTCTTATTACCTAAAAGCTGAATTGGATCCTAAATGTTTTTATAGGTTCCTCCAGTATATTTCTAGAACTCTCTAAGCTAACATTTTCCATTTTCTCTCACCATTTTGACCAGAATCATTGAGAACAAAACTTTCCTTTTCCTGAATCTCTGCAAACTAAGGTTAGATGACTTGATATTAACTTCAGAGAAATTGCCACAACAACTCATATTTAAACAATCCTCCTGCCTGTTGCTATGTAGCCACTCAGAAAGTTTATCTGAACACCTGATGACATCATCAGAGACATTTCAAAAGATGCTCTTACTCTGATATTTAGAAATATTCTTGATTGCTTGTCCCCTGGGCTCAGAAACTGGTTTATAATCTGCTCTAATAATTAACATTTACTTTTCTTCTGTTTCCATAGAAATGCCTCTTTTTAAATACCTGATTGCTTGCACCATAGGCCTACCTCTGGGAGTCCATCTGCACCGTTGCCTTCTGAAATGAGACATAACTGTTTAATTTGACTGATATTTTCTCAGAACTAAGAAACTGATTCAATGAAGTGGAGGACTCTACTAACACATTTTCTCTTTCCACAGTCACGAGCTCAGCTTTTAATATGTGAAACTTCCTGGGAACTTTCAGAAGAGGGAACTGTTGGGGCAAATGGTGGGCCACCCTTAAACATGCCTCAATGGCATATTGATTATTTTGAATCAAAATTACTTAAGAATCTGTCAATGCAAGAGAGACACATCCTCCTTTCTGACTCTCTGAAAGCAGGGAAAAAAATCTCTCCTGTAAAAGTTGAACTCCATGTATTTCGAGGTAGAAGGAAATCTTACTGCCAAAGATAGGACATTCAGGTTGAAAAGCATATATGAAAAAAAAAAAAAAAGCATATATGAACAAACCTTCTTACTTCTTTAATTTACTACCCAAGCCTAAACTCTGTCTAGATTATTCACTACTTGAGCACCCAAAACCTAAATTTCTTTTTTATGACAATTCCTCACAAACTTATTGTTTCTTCATCTAAAAAGTATAATAACTACCTGCTTTGACCACTTCTTTGTTCCTGTTTCTATGAGACCTCCATGTGCAAGAATTAAAATTTGTTTATTTTTGTTCTGTACTGTGTCAATTTTATTATTAGTCCAGCCACATGAACTCAAGAGGTTTAGAAGGGATATTTCCCCTTCCCCTGGCAAATACCAAGGATAAATCAATGGTGCATAGATTATTTTAATTTGAAATCCACCACAGGTGAGTTGATTTATCTTTAGTCCATTACCAAAGGTAAAATAGATTGCTAGTGGGAAGCAGCCGCATAACAAAGGGATATTAGCTCAGTGCTTTGTGTCCACATAGAGAGAGGTGGGAAAGGAACGGTGGGAGGGAGACGCAAGAGGGAGGGGTTATAGGGATATATGTATACGTACAGCTGATTCACTTTGATATGCAGCAGAAACTAACACACCATTGTAAAGTAATTATACCACAATAAAGATGTTAAAAAAAAAAAAAAAAAGAAATGACCAAAGAAGTTTCCAATATGGTTGCCTGCCACTGTGGTCTATAAACTAAAGATACAGGGTTTCTTCTAATATTTTAGGAAGTAACTTTAAAAAGTCAAAAGGAACAATGTTGAAATGCATTTTGGTCTAGTTCTGATGCCTCCCAATGCTCAATCCCCAATCATGACCTCTCATATAAATTCCAGTTCTGCATTTTTAAATAACTTCTAAGGTATTTCCACCTATTTTAAACTTTTCCTATTTTTCTGTGCTCACCATTATTTTTTTTTCATTTTTTGTCATCCAAGTTCAATACAAACCACTACTCAGCTATAAACAGTACTATGGATTCCATCTTCACCTGAGGGTTGATATCCATTCCCTCTCCTCCATTCTCACTGCTTCTCCCCTTACCCAGACTCATATTATCTTTCATATGCATAATTATTCTTGTCTTCTAAGTAGGTTTCTGACCTCCAGGCTCTTTCTATTTCAGTCTATGCTATAATTTGCTACCAAATCATTTCTACTAAATAATTGCTTTACTCATGTTTACTCTATTTTTTCTTAACATCTTTATTGGAGTATAATTGCTTTACAATGGTGTGTTAGTTTCTGCTTTATAACAAAGTGAATCAGCTATACATATACATATATCCCCATATCTCCTCCCTCTTGCATCTGCCTCCCACCCTCCTTATCCCACCCCTCTAGGTGGTCACAAAGCACCAAGCTGATCTCCCTGTGCTATGCAGCTGCTTCCCACTAGCTATCTATTTTACATTTGGTAGTATATATAAGTCCATGCCACTCTCTCACTTCATCCCAGCTTACTCTTCCACCTCCCTGTGTCCTCAAGTCCATTCTCCATATCTGCATCTTTATTCCTGTCCTGCCCCAAGGTTCTTCAGAACCTGTTTTTTTTTTTTAGATTCCATATATATGTGCTAGCATACAGTATTTATTTTTCTCATTCTGACTTACTTCACTCTGTATGACAGTCTCTAGTTCCATACACCTCACTACAAATAACTCAGTTTCGTTCCTTTTTATGGCTGAGTAATATTCCATTATATATATGTGCCACATCTTCTTTACCCGTTCATCTGTCAAAGGACACTTAGGTTGCTTCCATGTCCTGGCTATTGTTAATAGAGATGCGATGAATATTGTAGTACATGACTCATTTTGAATTATGGTTTTCTCAGGGTGTATGCCTAGTAGTGGGATTGCTGGGTCATATGGCAGTTCTATTTTTAGTTTTTAAGGAACCTCTATACTGTTCTCCAGAGTGGCTGTATCAATTTACATTCCCACCAACAGTGCAAGAGGGTTCCCTTTTCTCCACACCCTCTCCAACATTTATTGTTTCTAGATTTTTTGATTTGGAGAAATGTCTATTTAGGTCTTCTGCCCATTTTTGGACTGGGTTGTTTGCTTTATTGATATTGAGCTGCATGAGCTGCTTGTAAATTTTGGAGATTAATCCTTTGTCAGTTGCTTCATTGGCAAATATTTTCCCCCATTCTGTGTTTGTCTTTTCGTCTTGTTTATGGTTTCCTTTGCTGTGCAAAAGCTTTTTAATTTCATTGGGTCCCATTTGTTTGTTTTTGTTTTTATTTCCATTTCTCTAGGAGGTGGTTCAAAAAGGACCTTGCTGTGATTTATTTCATAGAGTGTTCTGAATTCTTCTGTGTTCTTTCCTGCTTAATAAATAAAGACCCAAATTTTTATCAGAGCATCCAAAACTCTGTAAAATATAAATCAACCCTGCTGTTCCAGTTTTAACTTCCACCCCTCTCCTTCAGGTTACCTCCACTCCAGCTAAATTGGAATACTTGCTATTTCCTAAACATCCCCTATGACAACATGGTCCTTTTTCAATTGACTTTTTTCTTCCCCATTTTCTTTTTCTAAATCCTCTCAACTGTTTGAAGTTCAGATCAAATGCCACTTTTTTCATGTTTTTCTTCTATTGCCTAGAGTAATTTCTCTTGCCCTTGAATTCCCAGAATATTCTTGTATTTTTGTTTTTACCTCTCTTTTGTAATATATTATGTTTTCCTTTGTATTCGTTATTTACATCATTGTTCCTTTTTATTATACTATTGGAATGTAATATCCTTGAAGCAAGTATACTGAATCTTACCTATATGGGTATATTTCACATCAAAACTTAGTATTTTTTATATTTTAAAAAGTTCTATTTTAATTACTAGGAAGTAAAATTTTATTAAATATTTTTTATTATTGATGCTATTTTATGCATTTATAATCTATTTCAAATATGTATGCCTTTCTGTGTTGAGGTTTAATTGGTGTCTATTGCAAATGTTTTTGATTGAAACATAATAATAAATCAGACTCTCAGGACATTACTGAAAGTTTGCTTGCTTTGTCTCTTACTTTGCATTCTCCCCCTACTTTAAAACATTTCCAATATCTTTTTTTCTACTTCTTCGTTATTTGCTATAAAACATTTATCCAATAGTGAAGATAATTTAAATAGTAAATAAGATTACAGATATAAAGTTCTCTTTTTCTTAAAAAATATAATTTTTGTCTTATATTGGAAATTTGAGTGAAGTATATGAAACTTTAATTTCAGCTATCAATTTATATACTACTCCATTTCCCACTCAAAGTATCAAGTGTTATGTCAATATGTCAAGTCCTTATCATCATATATCATTCCAATAATAAGGGAACATGGCTTTCTTTATTTTCCACACAAGATAAAACTTTCATTTATGATATTTTTCCCGGTCAAGTGTGTACTTCATAATATTTTCATAGTCGTGCTTTTATTTCAATGAAAATGGAAAATCCCACCTTATAATTTCAACTTTGTAATCACTTTCTGTGTTTTGCAAAGTGAAATCCAGCTAAGTCCTCCCCCTTTCGCATGTGTCTAATCTTCATGGCTTCTTTACATTTCAGAGCAGTGTGACAGCAGGAAAAATGCAGCCAGATGTAAAAGGGCCAAGCCACATTGTCACGCAGTAAGTTTAACTTAAATTTAAAAAATAAATGAGAGGGAGAAAAAATAAAGGGAGGGAATGGAAAGACAAAATATTTCTTCTTACATAAACAAGCAGAATTCTACAAGTTAATACTCTAAAAGAATAAACTAGTGTAAATATTCATCTATAAAAAGTACAGTCTTATTTTAAATTTTAATCCCTCAGAAACCCAGAGCATTGTGTTTATAATAAGAGAATAGCGGACAGACTTGCCCTTCACTGGAGGGCATGTCATATAGTCCTCAGCTTCTCTGCAAAGCCATCAGGCTGGCAGTAGTGACAGATGAACAGCTTACCATTAATTTTCCCTCTTTCATGCCTTCAATCCAAACAGTGCATATTCTCCACAGGGAGGCATCAAGGTCTTTGCCTTTATTTCTCTTGCATACTTACACTGACTTATAAATCAAGTGTAGATAAGAAGAGAGGGCAAATATCAATCTTTATTTTTTTTTTCTCTCAGCCTGGGCCCACTGGCACACTACTGAGCTTTGACTAAAAGGTTCTTCGAATCATCCTGTGATTCATAGTCCAGGGAGTTCTCAGTGAGGACAAAACAACAAAGGAAATCTGAGAGAGAGAATTTGTGTATCTTGGCTTATAAATTACAAGCTTTGTGATTGCAGTGTTTTAAAGAATTAGTTGCCTAAATTATGTGTTTAAGATGTTATTACCATGGTGGACAAAATCTAAAATATAAAGCCATCTGCATTATTTACCATGACTAGGAGAGCAGCAATCTGTAAAATGTTTCTTTAGTCTTATTTTTCTCCTTCATTGTAAAGAGCTAGTTTCTTCATGAAACTTGAAAAATTATACAAAAACAGACCCTTTGTTGTGATTGTGTTTCTTTATTTGAATCGGTATGTTTATAATAGCATTATGTGTGAAGTGTTCCATAGAATATATTTGAAGTTTATGGTTTGATATACCAAGGTTTTAACAGAAGACTGCTAATCATTTGTATATATATTTTCAAACTGTGCATTGTACCTTGTACATGGTAAATGCTTAATAAATGTGTTTTTGATGCGAAAATATTCTGCAGTACTGATTTGATTTTTAGTGATGGTTATTTTATACTAACATTTAAGGTGGTTGAATATGTTTGTTTGTTTTTAATTTCCTTTGAAAAAATGTTTCTCTGTTCCCGTTGAAAGAAAGATTGTCACAGCTTTGTTAGTATATTAAAAAAAGGAAATGCAGAAAGAGTGTGAGAAAATTCTTTTGACTTATAAGAAATCAATTTTGTACTAAAAGTACATTTGAAAATACTAGGTGATGCAATATGATTTTAAGCTCACAAAAGCTGATATTATAATCATTGACAAAGTATAATATTATTTTCTTTCTAAGCATGAAGCGTTAAAATGCTGTTAAATGACTGCAAATATTGATGTTCAAGGCTGCCTGCTGGCCTTTTGCAGGTGACATATCTAGGGATTCAGAGCTCTTCCATCTTGTATCCTCCTTTTATTTAAGGCTGCATGCCCCATCTATAAATTACAACTGATGACAAAAGTGGAAGCTAACAGTGGCAAAATTAGGCCCAAAGGCAAAATAATTATATATACAGCCTTCAGCAGTGAGGGAAAGAGCCATCAATCAGCCCCCAATTATTCACTAGTTAATCAGCTCTGCCCTTCCTTTATTGAAGGGTTACAGTGTAATTAAGTTGGCAGCATCCTTTTAATTCATCAAACATACAACACATGGCGGTGTTTGCTGCAATTGTGGGACAGCACCTTTGTGAATTTGACCCCTAGCACTACTGCTGTAGATGAGAAAAACTTCAGAGTTAAGAGAATATTTATGTGACAGCACTACACAGAGGTGGGGTGTCCAGGCTTAAAACAACTAAGAGGATGGAATATTTGAACACATTCAAATCTATAACACTAACCTTAAATATGTAAATGAACGTGCATGACAGTGTGTATTTATGGATGTGTGTGTACATGGTACATATAAAATATGTGACAATAAAGAGCATAAATAAAGACAATATGTGACAATAAAGATTCCTATCACTCAAAAGAGTACTGAAATCTTCAGAATGCAAGCTGTGGGAGGATACACTCTTATTCCAATTAGACTGTCAATCAGACCATTTTGGAGGGGTATCTTGTAAACATTCTCTCAGAGACAGTTCACTTGGTGCATCAGAAAATGAGATAAGTCTCATTATGGTCACATATACATGGTGTTTTATTTTGGTTTGATTTTTGTTCCTGAAAATGTTGTTACTGTGTTTTTTTGCCCGATTTGTTTCAAAGTAAGTTTAGTCTGTTTCCAAAAGTGTCTTTCAATACTTATCCCTATTGATAATGTTCTGCAACATACGCTGACAACAACCCCTAATGATTACAATGGTTATGTTACTGCTGTCCACGTGGAGCCTCTTCCCTTGTGGACTATAAAGACAATGACATTGGGATATCAAGATGTGATGTGTTTTTTTTTTTCATGGTTACTAGAGTTTTAGATTATTTTCTTATCTGTTTCAAAAGCTGAAAGTGAACACCATGCATAAAGAGAAATTCACAGGTATTTTATTTCATACCATTTCCTAAAATCTCTATTTAAATAATTGCATCCCATTGATAACTTAAAACCTAAAAATACTGTCTATGAAAATTAATTCAATATGAAATGACTCAATGAAATATCAGAAAAACTGATATATGTAATTAGGTGTCTAACCTTACTAAGCACACATAAAACATGTGCAAACACACAATGGGGAAATACTTAAAATTGTTGATAGAATAGTGAAGCTAAATAATTAGTTTAAATTATGCATGGCACAGTATGCATGAAACATGAACATTTTAGGATTTTTAAATCAATGATCAGTTGTCTTAGAGATGGTCTTCTAAGTGCTCACTTTGTATTTAATTTGGGTATCGTTAATTGACTGTCCATGTGTTCTTTTTAACTACATTCTAAAATGGTGGAAGCCAAGAATGTTTGTGATGCTTCCTTCACACTCCCTGGTCCTAGCGTGATAACTTGCACATAATAAGGAAGCCAAAATCTTTCACTGAATGGATGAATGTAGACAATGCGTATAAAGCAATGGGTTCAGCAGTGACTAATAATAATCTAAGGATTCACTTAGATTGGTGATTATATAGCTGATGTACAGGTCTAAAAATGATTAAATTTTGAAGAACTATGAACTTAATTATGCAAGAGGAAGAAATAGAAAAGAAGCCCCTAATTTTTTTTTCCTGTCCAAAAGAATGTTACATTTTGATTCCAAAATTTAAATTAATAGTGAAATTTTTATTCCTAAATGTAATACTTGCCTTTGTTCCTATGATTTATTTGAATTTTGCCTACTTGGCCAATAGTAGATAGATTTCTATTTTTCCCAGGTTTTTGCCTACTAATTTCATGGATTTCATGGATCCATTTCCCAATATTTTCATAGATATGCAAATTAAGCCTACAGATACCTAGTTATTATTTCAATAAAAATTAAATAGATGCTATAGCCCTTAATTTAAGCTTATTTAAGTAATTTCCCATGTCTTCCCCTTCTCTATCTTGCATTTTCCTGTTCTTTGAATAGCTTTTTTTATGATTCATAGTTGTTTTATTTATTTCTGTGTAAAGATAGAGATTTTTAAAATAAGCATTAAGAACAATTTACTTTTGGTATCAAAAAACAGCTTGCAGTTATCATTTAATGGACAATATTTCCCCTGATGTTTTTTTTTAGTCCTAACAAATTCCAGGAAGTACTTCCCCTAATGTCTTTCACAAGTTGCATTTTATTTCTGGTTTGCAATTTTTGATTACACTGACCTTCACAGAATTTCATGTTAGGTAAGACTAACGGTCCTACTTAGTAGTTTCTTTTTTTAATTTCCATTTACTTTAGTTTCCTCTCTCTTCCTGAATGAGGTCCAGTTGACAAATCATTTTCAAGTCATTGTCATATTTTATAATATGTTGCTCAAATATATGTGAAGAGAAGCACATTGCTTCTCTTTTTGAATATCTTGATCACCATATGTGGTTGAGTTTATAGTTAGAACCTGTATAAAACTTTTTCCTAAATTCTGTATAGGAACATTTCAATTTTTATATAGAATATTAAATGTTTCCATCTTTTGTCCAGAAAGTAAACTTCCTGAATTCGATGTGATTTCTAAAACCTGATAAGGTTGATTTAACACTGTCATAATATATTTAACAAATAAAAAGTAGCAACATAAAGTGGAGGGCTTGAATATAAGGATGACTCAAGAAAATACATTAAAACACCATCTACTTTTTCCTTGGTAATTCAAAATAAGGCAGACTTTCTTTCTTGAGCAGTCTCTATTGGAGGGCCATAAGTTTCTTGCTTTACTTGGCAGTTGAAGTAGAGAGATGCTAAACTTCTTCTTTTATGTAGCCTCATAAGAAACCCAGTCCATGTTTTAAATGAAGTAAGCAGGATGAAGAATTGTTTATAAATGAACATTAATGGGTACATGGTCTACCATATTTCTGCTGAACATCATGATTTATTCATTAACTTAAGCTCCTTTACAATATTGGTTTATTTAATCTGAAAGAAGCTCCAGAACACCCTCCTCCCATTAACATCCCCATACCTCAAAATGTTTCATGATTGATTTAATGCTCAAATTAAACTCTAAAATTGGTTGTTATGCAGAGGAAACTAAGCAACAGAGATGATTCTCCAGAATGAAATAAAATGATAATGATTCATACTATGTTAAGGATGAAACAGGTACTTATATGAGAGAAGAAAAGGAACATATATGGCATTGCTTGGGTCAGACCTATCACAGAAGAACTGAGGGAAGAAAAATATTTAAGCTCCTCTTTTTCAGATAGTAGAGAGAAAGATTTTAAAACCTTTTATGGTAAAATTGGTAACATCCCAAGAGAAAACCTGTATCATTCAGAAGGAAAAATTTGTCTTCTCTTTAAAGGTTTAAATTTAGAGTTAAGATATTCTTTCTTTGCTAAATACCTCCCTATGCCTAGTTTAATACTGGCTTGAAAGGAACATTTTTGACAGCTCTTAGCCAAGAGTCCAATAACTTGGCTCAATAGAAGCTTTTTGTGTAATGAAATAATTAGGCTTGGAAATTTTTTTAAATTGGGATGGCCATTGAAAAATGTTAGTCTTTATATAATGTTTATGCTTTCTTAAATTTAGAAGTACAGTAGAACCATATTTTGACTAAACTTTTAAAAAACTATTTAAAGGCACTGTGGGTCATATCTCATTCTTTAAATCTAACAGACTCTCAGCAGCCAACGCCTAAAAGAGTAGGGTGAAACCACAAAGTATATGATCTTCCTGCCTCTCAGTACCAGAGTTATAAGGGAGTTTCACTGTTGTTCCCTTTCTCACTTGTTATAAAATAAGGAATGACATTTGCTCTCTCAAAGAGAAACTCAGTGAATCATTTACTTTGTACAAAATATATACATTCTTCAGGCTTCTCTCCTCCTGAGACTATAGGGTGCAAGAATATCCCTTCTGAGGTCTTAGAAGAGGAGGGACTTTTATATTTTCAATGTCCTTGAAGGAAAAAAAGAAATAGATTCTTTGTTATTCACTTCAGTCAATAGATTGGAGAGTCCAACTGTTCAAGAACATAGGTGATGGTATCTGTAAAATCTGAGAAGTTAATAATTATAGTGCTCATATAAGTCCCTATTCTAAGCCTCGTTTAATCCACAAAATAATCCTATGAGACAAATATTATTGTCTGAGGTAACCAAGTCATAGAGAAGTTAAACAATTTTTTTCCAAGTTTACACAGCTAATATGTGGAAAAGTAAGGATTTTAAACTAGGCAATTAGGTTCCATTATCAATTTTAAGCACTACACTGTTACCAATGTTCTCTACTGCTTTTTGAGGGTCTTGAACTAGATGATTTAAGAGAAATATTTTTTTCCTTTAATTCTATGACTAAAAATACCACTGGGAGTTTCTTTCATTCTAATGTCAAAATAAAATAATGCTAACATCTTTGGGTTTACTCTCCAGCATAACTTTAACAAATTGTAACGTATTTAATATGCATACATATATACAATATATATGCATATATATAATATAGTGTATACTATACAATATATATAGTAATATCTTAAAAGAGAAGTTGGAACAGAGATTAAAAAATAGTCAAGAATTCTCTGTACAGTTTGAGCTAAGCCTCTGAGTGATCTTTACAAACTGTATGTGACTGGACTTTACAAACTCCATCTCTTCACTGGCAAAGTGAGGAAACAATTCCTTTTTGCTCTTGTTGTATTGCCCTGGCATAATAAAGTTTAAAATCATGTTTTGCAAAAAATATAATTACTTTACTTGTATACAAAATGTGAAATTCTAATCAGTATGGGATTTTTGTCAGTAGTGGCACAAGGGAAATATAATCATCCTGGTCAGTGAGTATATAATTATATATTATTTCAGTTAGCATTTAAGTACTGGAGCTAATGAGCTAATTCACATTGACATATATACACTACCAAATGTAAAATAGATAGCTAATGGGAAGCAGCCGCATAGCACAGGGAGATGAGCTCGGTGCTTTGTGACCACCTAGAGGGGTGGGATAGGGAGGGTGGGAGGGAGATGCAAGAGGGAGGGGATATGAGGATATAAGTATACGTATAACTGATTCACTTTGTTATATAGCAGAAAGTAGCACAACAATGTAAAGTATTTATACTCCAATAAAGATGTTAAAAAAATAAAAATAAAGTACTTTTTAAGAGCAAAATGTTAGAGTATTTTTTCTCAGCTGGAATTAGCCTTTTTATTTATTTAATAAACTTTCTTAACTTTTAAATGTCTCTTTCCAGTTTTCTCAATCTAATACTAACAGAATGAAGTATTTAAATATCAGTTTTGTATAATGTTAAAATGCTTCTTGGGATGGGTAAGTTATCCTGGTTACCGTAAGATGCAACTGTTAGGACACAAAGTCAATGCTGAAAAACACATGACTTTTGTGCATCATTCCACACCTGCTATTTAATTTTCTACAACACTTATTCCTTCAAGTTGTCAGCCCCTTCTTCAACTTTATTGTTCTTAATTTATCCTCATGTGCTTTTTTAAAATCAAATATATCTTATACCTGAAGTCAATAGGGACGAGTAAAAAGATAGCTGCGTGCTTGATATAAATTATTTCTGAACTTTTCTAATCATAAAATTTTATAATTCCGAATAAAATCACAATTTTATTTAAATCATTTTTCTCCTCCATGTTTTGGACTCTGTAGCACTCATCCAGGCCATAAGCCTCAAAGTTATGTGTTACTTTCTTTAATCCATCATATCTAGCCATTATATAATATGTAGGTATAAAGAGAGCCTATATGTAACACCTTGCTCTAGGCACTGGGAAACATTAAATGCTATATACATTATAATCTTTGATTTCTTAACTTTATATTTTTGTAAAACAGATAAGTATTATAGTAGCTATTTGAGGACATTGACTAAGTCATATTTTGCACAGAATTTTTAATTACCTTTGTTGTTCAAGAGGATCTGATAATTAATACATCACTGCTGGTAATATAAAATGAGACAGCTGCTGTGGAAGACAGTTTGGCAGTCCCTCAAGAAGTTAAACATAAAATTACCATAGGACTCAGCAATTCTACTCTTAAATATACAACCAAAAGAATTGAAAAGAGGTCATCAAATTAAAACCTGTGCATGAATGTTTATAGTAACAATAATCACAATAACCAAAAAGTGGAAACAAGCTAAATGTCCATCAACTGATAGATGAATAAACAAAATATGGTATACCCATATAATGGAATATTATGCAGCGATAACAAGAAAAGAAGTAGATATATGCTGCAACATGAATGAGACCTGAAAACTTCATGCTAAGGGAAATAATCCAGATACAAAATGACACATATTTTATGATTCCATATACATGAAATATCCAGAATAATTAAACTGATAGAAAAAAACAGATGAGTAGTTGCCAGGGACTGTGGAAAGGTAAAAAGAGAAATGACTGATAAATGGAATTGAAATTTCCTTTTGGTGTATGTGAATGAGTGCTTGGCTTCCCCAGCCATGCAGGACACTGTCAAAGAGGTTCACTTCTTTCTTGTTCTTCCCAGAATACTGAGGTGAGCTACACACCTGGGGGAAGGAAGGGGTTGGGAGAGCAGAAGCCGGGACTTAGAACTGAATGTGTCAAGGGGACATGGATACTAATCAATTTGAGAACTCTGTCAAGAAACCCACCTATGAACCACTTGGAATGCTTCACCTGGGGATCCTCAATACTGTGCCATGGGCACCCCAAAGCTCCACATGCTTCACCCCCACACACCCCCACCCCATGGCCAGCTCTCTGTTCATGTTGCTGAGGGTTACAAATGTGAGCCTTTGCAGCTGGATGCATATAGTGACCACATACAAGAAGCCAGCCCAAATCTGTGGGATTGGAAAAGAGTACACAAATGTGAGCATTAAGCATTGCCCTAGAGAAAGCAAATGTGAGGTTGTCAGCACCTAGTCTGGCTTTGCAGGATCAAGAGAAAGCATACAATCTTAAGAGTTACACACCTCAAGATGGAACAAGTATTGTGGAGCAGGCATATCAATAGAAAATTTCTGAGAAACCTCAAAACCCCTAAAAGGGCAGAAAGTATTTTTTTTTCCTGAAGCCAGTCAATAAAGACTGGAGGATGTGACTACTTCATCGAATGCAAAGACAGCCAACATAAGACTTCAAGAAACATGAAAAATCAAGGAAACATAATACCACCAAGGAAACACAACAAGTTTCCAGGAATCAACCTCAAAGAAATGGTGATCTGTGATTCACCCAATAAAGAATCCAGGGAAGGAGATGCAAGAAGGAGATATGGGGATATATGTATATGTATAGTTGATTCACTTTGTTAGACAGCAGAAACTAATACACCATTATAAAGCAATTATACTCCAATAAATATATGTTTTTTAAAGTCCAAAATAGTTGTTTTAAGTATGCTCAGTGAGCTACAAAAAATACAGAAAGTCAATTCAATAAAATCAGGAAAATAATACAAAAAACAAAATGAGAAGTTTAGCAGAGAGATGGAAGTCATAAAAAAGAACCAAACAAATTCTGGAGTTGAAGAATATAATGAATGAAATAAAAAATTCAATAGAGAACATCAACAGCAGACTGAATCAAGCAGAATAAATAATCTGAGTTTAGAAGATAGGAACCTTGAAATTATCCAGTCAGAGGAGAATACAAAAACAAAAAAACAAAACACAAGAATGAAAAAGAATGGAGATAGTCTGAGTGAATTATGAGATTCCAGCAGACAAAGCAACTTATGCATAATTGAAATTCCAGAAGGAGAAGAAAGGGAGAAAGGGGTATAAATCTTATATAAAGAAATAATACCTGAGAACTTCCAAAATCTGTGGAGACATTTGGATATCCAAATGTTCATGAAGCTGTTAGGTCCCCAAAGAAACTCAACTTAAAATATATGCTCAAAGACACATTATAGTAAAACTGCCTAAAATCAGAGACATAAAAGGATGTTTTAAAAGCAGCAAGAGAAAAAAAAAGAAAATACAAAACTCCTCACATACAAGGGACCTCCCCCCACCCATAAGGCTATCAGAGGATTTCTCAGCAGGGAAGAGTGGGATGATATATTCAAACTACTGAAAGAAGAAAGCTGTCAACCAAGGATACTATATTTGGCAGAGCTGTCCTTAAGAAATGAAGGACAGATAAAGACTTACCAAGAAAAACAAAAGCTGCTTTGTACACTTTAAATGACTGGAATGGTAAATTTTATGTCATGCACATTTTAACAATGATAAAAAATAAAAATAATTGCTGATAGCTATAAGAAGGAGTATAGGCACCTACTGATCCAGACAATGTCAAGAAAAAAATGGAAGCTCCAGTAGGCTAGAATTCAGCAAGTGTTTTAAGCCCAAGTGTTTTCATGGGAAAACTGGCAAATTAAGAAAGTAGGACAGATATCATGCAATAGAGAATGGTAGAAAACAAAAAGTTATCAAATAGAGGACAGTAGTGGGTTTTTTTTGCTTGTTTGTTTGGTTTTTTTTGTCAAACTCTAGAGAAGAAACCACACAAGAAAGTTTTTACAAATTTTATTCTAAAAAGTTCTGCTGTATTTTGTCATGAACGTATATTGTATTCAGTCAGATGTACTTTCTCATTAATTGATATTGTCATATGATCTTTCTTTAGCCTGTGGATTTGCTCTATTACATTGATTGATTTTCAAATGTTGAACAAGCCTTGAATACCTGGAATACATCCTACTTGGATATGGTGTATAATTCTTTTTATGCATCATTGCAATCAATATCCAAATATTTTCTTTATAATTTTTGCATCTCAGTTTTTGAGAGATATTGGTCTATATTTTGCTTTGCTTTTTTGCTCGTTTTGTATTTGTCTTGTTTTCATATCAAGGTTATATTAGCCTCATAAAATGAGTTGGGAAATATTCCTCTTTATTTTCTATTTTCTTCAAGTAATTGTATAAATTTAGTGTGTATTATTCCTGAAATAGTTGATAGAATTCTCCAATGAAATAATTTGGGCCTAAACATTTCTTTTGGGGGAGATATTTTATCTATGAATTCAATTTCTTCAATAGTTTTAGGATGATTCAGATTATTTCATCGTAATGAGTTTGGCAGTTTTTAGTTTTAAGGAATTGGTTCATTTCTTATATGTTGTTACATCTATGAAAAAATGTTGTTTGTAGTAAATGTTTTTTTTTTGTTTGTTTGTTTTGTTTTTGGTACGTGGGCCTCTCACTGTTGTGGCTTCTCCCGTTGCGGAGCACAGGCTCCGGACGCACAGGCTCAGAGGCCATGACTCACGGGCCCAGCCGCTCCGCGGCACGTGGGATCTTCCTGGACCGGGGCACGAACCCATGTCCCCTGCATCGGCAGGCAGACTCTCAATCACTGTGCCACCAGGGAAGCCCTGTAGTAAATGTTTAATATTTATTTAATGGTTGTAGGTTCCTCAGTGATAGTTCCTGTTACATTCCAGTCACTTTTCCCTCTCTCTTTTAATCCTATCAGTCTTTCTAGTGGTTTATCAATATTATTGATTATTTAAAATACTGGCTTTCGCTTTTCTTGTTGTTACTTTCCTGTTATCAGTTTCATTAATTTCTGCTCTTATATTATTGTTTCCTTCTTTATTCTTGCTTTTGTTTACATTTCTCTTCTTTTTCTAGTTTCTCTAATTATATAGAGGTAAATAACTAACTTGAGATTTTTCCACTCCTTTTAATATAATCAGTTGGTACTATGAATTTTCCTCTTAACATAGTTTTGATACATTTTATTTTCATATTCTTTCATTTGTATGTATTTAAAATTTTTTGAGACATACTCTTGATGTGTGGATTATTTCAAAATAAATTGTTTTGTTTCCAAGTGTTTGGAGATTTTACTGTTGTCTTTCTGTCATTGACTTGTTGTTTGATTCCATCATGGTAAGAGAACACACACTGTACAATTTCAATTCTTTACAGTTTTTGAGATTTGTTTTATGGCTTAAGGTATGCTTTATCTTGTTGACTGTTCCATGGGTACACATATAAAAATGTGTATTCTGCTGATTTTGTGTGGAATGGTCTATAAATGTTGACCCTTCTGTTTGATAGCATCGTTTAATTCTTCTATGTTATTGATTACTTTCTGTCTGGTAGTTCTATCAGTTGCAGTGAGTGGAGTGTTTAAGTCCTCAAATCTAATTAGATCTATTTACATCTCCTTTCAGTGTTATCAGTTTTGCTTCATGTATCTCAAGACACTTTTGTGTGTACACAATTAAGATCATTATGTATTCCTGGTTGGTTAATCATTTTATAGTTATGTATTATCTCTCTTTGCCTCTAGTAATTATCTTTGCTCTGGAATCTGCTTTGCCTGACATTTATAGAGCCACTTTAGTTTTTGTTAATGTTTGCATATCTTTTTCCATTCTTTGACTCAGAATTTTCCTACAGCACACTTGAAGTGAGTTTCTTCAATCATTCATGGTACAGATTCACAAGATTTTAGGAATATATGAGGACATCCTCAAATTAACAAAGATAATCTACAAAAAAAAGAAAACTTTAGCTGACATCATAATGGTGGTGAAGGTCTGAACACTTTTCCTAAGATTGGGAGCAGGTTAATTATATCTCCTTTTACCACTACTTTTAGTATATTAGGGGAAGGCATAGCAACAACAAGATAGCAAGAAAAAATAAAAGGCACACAGATTTTATTTTATTTAACATTTTTACTGGAGTATAATTGTTTTACAATAGTGTGTTATTTTCTGCTTTATAACAAAGTGAATCAGCTATACATATACATATATCTCCATATCTCTTCCCTCTTGCATCTCCCTCCCTCTCACTCTCCTTATCCCACCCCTCTAGGTGATTACAAAGCACCAAGCTGATCTCTTTGAAAAGGCACACAGATTTTAGATAACATGATTGCCTACATAAAAAATTTCTGAGAAAGCTGCAAATAAAATTCCTATGATTAAGAAGTAAGTTTATTAAGGTCAGAGGACACAAGATCAATTGAAAAATCAATTATACTTCTATATACTAGTGACAATCATGTAGAAATTGAAATTAAAACCATGATATCATTTATAATTATTCCAAGATAGCCACAGAGATAAAGAAATACTTAGGTACACAATTAACAAAACATGTACAGGGTGTGTACATTAAAAATTACAAATTCTGTTGAAAGAAATTTAAAATAAAGACCTCAATAAGTAAAGAGGCAAACCAGGCATATAATTAGAAGGCAAAATAGTGAAAATGACAATTCACCACAAAGTAATCTTCAGGTTTAGTGTAATTCCTATCAAAATATCAGCATTTTTTTCTGGTAGACATACAGAAGGCAATTGTATAAAAATTAAGTGGAAAAACACAGAACCATGAGCAGCTAAAACAATACTTTGCAAAAAAGTAAGGTGGGAGGAATTATTATATCATAATATATAATCAAGTAAATATTAAACCTTACTATATAATGACAGTGATCAAGAGTGTGGCAGAGCAGAGGAATAAACACATTAATCAATGGAATAATAGAGATCCCAGATATTGACTCACATAAATATGCCCAACTGATTTTTTTCCGGTTTTATTGGTACATATTTGACATACACCACTGTAGAAGTTTAAGATATACTGTACAGTGTAATGTTTTGACTTATATATATTGGTAAATAATTACTGTTATAAGTTTAGTTATCATCAATCCTTTCACATAGTTACAATAAAAAAAGAAAGTAAAAGAAGGAAAACCATATTTTTCCTTATAAGGAGAACTCTTAGGATTTACTCTTAACCATTTTTATATATATCATACAACACTGTTAGCTATAGTCATCATGCTGTGCATTACATCCCTAGTACTTATGTATCTTGAAACTGGAAAATTGTAACTTTTGTTCACTTTTAACCTATTCCCCACTCCCCCATCTCTGGTAACCACAAATTTAATCACTTTTTCTATTAGTCTGTTTGTTCATTTGCTTTTAGTTTCCTCATGTAAGTGAGATCATACAGTATTTGTCTTTCTCTGTCTGACTTTTTTCACTTATCATAATGCCCTAAAGGTCCATCCATGTAGTCACAAATGGTGGGATTTCCTCATTATAAATGGCTGAACAATGTTTCTTCGTATATATACATATATATATATATATATATATATGTATATATACACCACAGCTTCTTTCTCCATTATTTATCAGTGAACTCCTAGGTTGTTTCCATGTCTTGGCTATTGTAAATAGTGCTGCTATGAACATGGGGGTGCAGGTACTTTTTTGAATTAGTGTTTTTATTTCATTTTGAATATATCCCAGAAGTGTAATTTCTGGATCATATGGCATTTCTCTTTTTAATTTTTTGATGAACATCTATACTATTTTTCATAGTGACTGTACCAGTTTACAAACTCAGCAACAGTGTAGAAGGGTTCACTTTTCTTTACATCAATGTCAGCATTTGTTATCTATTGTCTTTTTGATAGGGGTCATTCTGACAGTGTGAGGTGATATCTCATTATGATTCTGTTATGAATTTTCCTAATGATTAGTTATGTTGAGCATCTTTCCATGTATCTATTAGCTGTTCATATATATTCTTGGAAGAAAGGTCTATTCAGGGCTTTTGCCTATTTTTAATTGATTTTTGTTTTTGCTGTTGAGTTATATGAGTTCTTTATACATTTTAGATATCAATCCCTATCAAATATATTGTTTTCAAACATTCTTTCCCATTCTTTCAATTGTTTTTTCACTTTGTTGATTGTTTCTTTCGCTTCTGCAGAAGTTTTTAGTTTTATGTCATCCCACTTGTTTATTTTTGATTTTGATACTTAGGATTTAGGTGTCATATCCAAAAAAATCATTGTCAAGATTTATGTCAAGATTTTTGCTTATGTTTCCTTCAAGAAGTTTCCCATTTTTAGGTCTTACATTTAAGTCTTTAATCCATTTTGGGTTAATTTTTTGAGTGATGTAAGGTAAATATCTTGTTTCATTTTTTAACATGTGAATATCCAATTTTCCTAGACCATTTATTGAAGAGACAGTCTTTTTTCCATTAAGTGTTCTTCGCTCCTTTGTCAAATATTAGTTTACTGTATATGCTTGGGCTTATTTCTGGGATCTCAGTTCTGTTCCATTGGTCTTTCTGTTTGTTTTTATGCCAGAATTATACTATTTTGATTATGATGGCTTTATAGTATAGCTTGAAATTTGGAAGTGTGATATCTCACACTTTGTTCTTCCTCAGGACTGCATTGGCTAGTCAAGGTCTTCTGTAATTCCTGGTAAATTGTAAGATTTTTTTTTCTACTTCTGTAAAAATTTCCATTGGAATCTTGACTGGAATTGCACTGAATCTATAAATGCCTTTTCATAGTATGGTTATTTTAACAATATTAATTCTAATCCAGAAACACAGGATAACTTTCCATTTATTTGTGTCTTCTTCAGTTTCTTTCATCAATGACTTTCAGTTTTCAGAGTAGAGATCTTTTACCACCTTGGTTAAATTTATTCATAATTATTTTTATTGTCTTTAATGCTACTGTCAATGGGATTTTTAAAAATTTGGATAGTTTTTGTTTGTATGTGAAAACTCAACTGATTTTGTATGTTGATTTTGATTCTGTAACTTTATTGAATTTGTTGATTAAATCTCACAGTTCCTTGATGTAGTATTTAGGATTCTACATATAGAGTCATCTTATCTGCAAACAAAGAAAATTTTACTTCTTTTTTTCCCAATTCTGAGGTATTTTATTTCTTTTTATTGCCTGACTTCTCTGGCAAGGACTTCCACTACTATGTTGAATAGCAGTAGTGAAAATAGATACCCTTGTCTTGTTAATGATCTAAGAGGAAAAACTTTCAAAATTTCACCAAGTATATTAACAGTTGATTTATTATGTATGGCTTTCATTGTGTTGAGATACATTTCTTCTATATCTAATTTGTTTAGATTTTTATCACAAACAGATGTTTAAATTTCGTCAAATGCTTTTGCTGTATCAACTGAGATGACCTTATGATTTTTTTCATACTATTAAAGTGACAACGCATAACAATGATTGATGTGCTGTGTTGAACCATGCTTGCATTCCACTTGATTTCACTTGATCATGGTGAATGATTCTCTTAAGGTGTGGCTGAATGTAGTTTGCTAGTATTTTATTGAGAATTTTTGCATCTACACTTATCAGGGATATTGGTGTGTAGATTTGTTTTCTGGTAGTGTCTTTTAAGGTTCCCTCATCTTTGATTTTTTAGAAGAGTTTGAGAAGAATTGGCATCAACTCTAAACATTTGGTAAAATTTACCAGTGAAGACTTCTTGTTCTGTGCTTTCTTTGGGAAAATTTTGATTACTGATTCAATATCATTATTAGAAATTGTTCTATTCTGACTTTCTATTTCTTTCTGATTTAGTCTAGGTTGTTTATATGTCTCTAAGAAATTTTTGATTTATTCTAGGTGTGCATTTTGTTGGCATACAGTTGTTCATAGTAGCCTCTTATGATTCTTTTTATTTCTGTGGTATCAGTTGTAATGTCTCCTGTTAATTTCTAATTTTGATTTGGAACTTTTCCTCTTTTCCCTTGGTTCATCTAAATAAATGTTTGTAAATATTGTTTGTCTTTCAAAGAATCAACTCTTAGCTTCATTAAACTTTTTTTATTGTTTTCTATTCTCTATTTCATTTATTTCTGCTTTAACTTTTATTTTTCCTTCCTTCTGATAACTTTGGGATCAGGTTGTTCTCCTTATTTGAATTCCTTAAGGTGTAACATTAGGCTGTTTATTTGGGATTTTTTTCTTCTCTCATGTAAGCATTTATTTAATTAACTTCCCTCTTAGAATTGCTTTTGATTAATCCCATAAATTTTGGTATGTTTTGTTTCCATTTTTGTTAGTCTCAAATACTGTTTAAATTTCCCTTTTAATTTATTTTTTAATTTATTTCATTGAAATATAGTTAATTTACAATGTTATGTTAATTTCTGCTGTACGCAAAGTGATTCATATATATATATACATATACACATATATTTTCTTGTCAATATTCTTTTCCATTATGGTTTTCACAGGATATTGAATATAGTTCCCTGTGCTACACAGTAGGACCTTGTTGTTATCCATTTTACATATAATAGTTTGCATCTGTTAATCCCAAATTCCCAATCCATCCCTCTCCCACCCTGCTTCCCCTTGGCAACCACAGTTTGATCTCTATGTCTGTGAGTCTGTTTCTGTTTTGTATTATATCACTTATATGTGGAATCTAAAGCATGACACAAATGAACTTATCCCTTTTAATTTCTTATTTGATCTATTGGTTGTACAAGAGAGTGTAATTTAATTTTTATGTATTCATGAATTTTCCAGTTTTCTTCTTGTTTTGATTTCTAGTTTCATACCTTTGTGGCCAGAGAAAATCCTTGGTTTAATTTCAGTCTTCCTGAATTTGCTAACACTTCTTACATGGCCTAATGTATGGTCTGCACTAGAAAAATGTCCATGTTTGCTTGAGAAGAATGGGTATTCTGCTGTTGTAAGACACAATTTTCTGTATATGTCTCTTAGGTATATTTGGTCTATAGATTTGTTCAAATCTAATCTTAGTTTATTGATTCCCTATCTGGATAATCTAACCATTGTTTATACTGGGGGTATTTAAGTCCCCAATTATTATTGTATTGCTGTTTGTTTCTCCTTTTAGCTGTGTTCAAATATTCTTTATATCTTTAGTTGTTCCTATGTTGGGCACATAAATATTTACAATTCTTATGTCTTCTTGATGCATTAACCCCTTTTTCATTATATAATGACTTTGTCTCTTTTTGACACTTTTAGATTAAAGCCTACTTTTTCTGATAAAACCAACCTACCTCTGTTTCTTTGGGGTTTCTATTGATATTTGCTTGAAATATCTTTCTCCATCTCTTCACTGTCAGTCTATGTGTCATTAAGGCTAAAGTGAGAGTCTCGTAGGCAGCATATTGTTGGATCTTATTATTTTTTTATCAATTCAGTCATTCTTTATCTTCTGATTGCAGAATTTAATACTTTTATGTTTAAAATAATTATTAATATGTATAGACTTACTATTATCATTTTGTTAATTGTTTTCTGGTTGTTTTGTAAATCCATTCTTTCTTGTTCCTTAACATATTTTTTCTGTGTTTTGATGTTTTGTGATATTAGTATTCATTGCCTTTTTATCAATTTCATTTGTGTAGTTACAACATGTTTTTACCTTGTGATTACCATGAGACTTACATAAAACGTCTTAAAATTATAACACTTTATTTTAAACTAATAACAATTTAACTCAATATAATTCTCAAGACTTACACTTTTTCTACTCATTTCCCTCATGTTTTAGGTTACTGATTTATAATTTACATATTGTGTGACGAATGACTGACTATTGTAGTTATGGTTATTTTTACTATTTTTTTTTACTCTTAAACTACAGTTTTAAGTGAATTATACATTGCTATTAACATATTACAGAATCTGACTTGGACTATATATTTACCATTACCAGTGAGCTTTACACTGCATTTTAAAGATTTTATGATGTTATTTAGCATTTTTTTCACACAAATAACTTACTTTAGCATTTTTTTTCTTTTTTAAGGCAGGCCTACTGGTGATGGATTCCCTCAACTTTTGTTTGTTCAGAAAAGTCTCTAGCCCTTTTTTATTTCCTAAATCAGTTTCACCAGGTAGAGCATTCTTGGATGACACGTTATATTCTTCCAATAATTTGGGTATGTCAGTCCATTCACTTTTAGCTGGAAAAAATTCTGTTGAGAAGTCCATCTATAGTTTTGTTGGGGTTTTCTTGTATGTAATCTCTATTTTTTTCTTTTTCTTTTCTCTTTTTTGTTTTTTTTTTTTTGTTTGTTTTGTTCCTTTGAAAATTGTCTTTGACTTTTGAAAATTTAATTATAATGTGTCTTGATGTAGCCCTCTCTGTGTTCAACCTATCTGGAGTTCTTTGGACCTCTTAGATTCAAATATCAATTTCTCATCTCAGTTTATGGAAGTTTTCAGCCATTATTTCTTTAAATACAGTTTTTTTTTCTCTTTATCTCTCTTTTTTTTTATTCTTTAGGTTCAGTTATTAGAGTTTTGCTACTTTCCTTTTGTGATGTCATCTATACCTGGATTTTCGTGATTCTTTATCCCTTACTTTAGTATCTGCATTTGAGTATGTAGTCTCTTCTTCCAGACTTGTAGGTTTGCTTTGACAGAGAGTTTTTCACCAGTCAACTCAGTTTGGGTTTCTGGATGTGTCTGCTGGTTGCCTTTGGCCAGGTTGAGCTTCCTATTAGGTTCTATTTTGGGGCTAGGCAACTGTTTAATATTTGAGGTTGGAGGTGGGGATGTTATGCCTCTGGATGAGAATACTTTGCTAGGACTGCTGGCTTGGTTCCCTGTACAAGTGAGGCTGAGGAATGGTCTTAGTGGTTTTCTAGATTCTCTGGTCAGGCTTACTACTCATTTGGGACTGGGTACTATATTCAGCAAAGCTGGCACTATATATTAGCTTCTCTACACTCGTAGGAAACAAAATGAGATGCAGTGTCTGTACAGCTTCTGTTTAGGGGCCCAAATCAGGAAAGAGTGTACACTGAATTTCTTTGTCAGGTGAGGCCACTGATTTTGCTTTGCAAACAGGGAAATACACCAGCTGTATTCTCTATTCAATTGTCACTATAAACAAAGCAGTTTGATGGACTATGAAGCTTCCTGTGTGCTCTACTAAGTTTCCTTGCTCTACTATGTTTCTATTTTGTTTTCCTTTCTGGGCATAGTTGTAAAAGCAGCTCCAAGTACACTAATGCCTATTGTTTGCAGCCTTGACTCAAGCCAACTCATGCTCCAAGTTCCTGGGTCACACAGGGCCATTGGCTTTGCTCTGAGAGCAATCATCTCTCTGCTTCCACCTCGTGGCTCAAGAGTTCCTGGATTATGCAGTTTCCAGGTGTTCTCACTTGCTCTTCCTCACAGATGGATCTGGAGCCCATGCTCCACAGTGGGTAAGGCTATGACTCAGCCCTCTGCCTGGTAAGGACTGAGAGAGCTCACTTCAAGAAACTCCCACATTATTCCAAACAGGCTTTCTGCTGGTGACAGGCCAGGAGCTGTGATCTGAAGTGAGTTAAACTAAGACTCAGATTTTCTGCTTAGTTGTGGACATACCAGGATCCAAGGCTAGCAAAAGTCTTTACTTGGGGACCTGAGTTAGGTGGACTTGCATCCCACTGAGTTCCTTGTTCAGACTGCATCTCTGACTTGGTTCTGCAGTTAAGCAAAGCCACTGGTTGGGAGTAATACTTGGACTCTGCAGGTAGGAACTTAGTCTGCCAAGATCCATGTGCTTGTTCTTGGAATACCCTTCCCCCTTCTCCGTCACAATCAGATTCACAGTGGTTGAGCCCCACAGATTTCCCTATAACCTCCATGGGATATAACCACATTAGTGGTTTCCACTAAGTGATCCTAAATCCTGGAGTGCTGGGTGTCACCCCTGGGCTCTCTTTTCTCACTGGAGAAATAATAAGTTCAGGGGAGACTTCTCAGCATGGTGCTGTGCCAGCCTGGTGGAAGGGCAATGCAGTCAGCTTGGAGCCATTCCTCTTACTTTTCTAATGCAGTCTCTGTTGGTCTCAGTGCTGTCTTGTCCATAAATAGTTTCTAGTTTTTCTTCTTGTCAGGAGAAACCTATCTCCTATGGTCAAGAACAACCAATGTCACCATCTTGGTGACATCAATCCTGAGACTTTCCCATTATTAACTTTTCTCTGGAGACAGCAGGTTCTACACTGGTCCTGCTGTGAGGCTCCTCAAGACTTGATGAGTGCCAAACTGCCTTCATTTATGTCTGCTGCAAGGCCTACCAGCAGTATTCCATATCCTGTTTATTTTCACTTAGAACACATCAAAATGCCTGCCCAACTCATTTTTTATCAAAAGTGCAGAAAGAATTCAATAGAGGAAAAATAAGCTTTTCAATAAATGGTACTGGAACAACCAGACATTTATAGGTTAAAAAAATGACCCTCAACCTAAATATCACACTTTATATGAATAGTAACTCAAAATGCATCACAGGCTAAAATATAAAATATAAAACTTTGAAATTTTTAAAATAAAACCTCAGAGAAAAATTTTCAGAATCTAGGCCTTGATAAAGTATTCTCGTATGGAGTTATGGCCCATAAAAGAAAAAAAATAGTAAATTGGAATTCATCAATATAAAAATTTTGCTCATTGAAAGATGCTGTTAAGACAATGAACATGATAAGCTATAGTCTGGGAGGAAATATTTGAGAACCACATAGTCACCAAAGGACTAAGATCTAGAACATATAAAGGACTCTCAAAACTCAAATCCAGATGGCTATCAGGCACATGAAAAGATGCTCAACATTGTTAATTATTAGAAGAATTCAAATCAAAATTGGAGTGAGTTATCACCTCACATGAATCAGAATGGCCATCACCAAAATATCTACAAATAATAAATGTCAGAGAGGGTGTAGAGAAAAGGGAACCCTCCTACACTGTTCATGGGAATGTAAATTGGTAAAGCCATTATGGAGAACAGTATGAAGCTTCCTTAAAAAACTAAAAATAGAGCTACCATATGATCCTGAAATCCCACTCCTGGGCATATATCTGGAAAAAAAAACATAACTCCCAAAGATACATGCACCCCAATGATCATTGCAGCACTATTTACAATAGCTAAGACATGGAAGCATCTTAAATGTCTATCAATAGATGAATAGATAAAGATGTGGTATATATAGACAATGGAATATTACTCAGCCATAAAAAAGAACAAAAAGATGTCATTTGCAGCAACATGGATGGACCTAGAGATTATCATACTAAGTGAAGTAAGTCAGACAGAGAAAGACAAATATCATATGATATAACTAATTTATGGTTACCAAAGTGGAAATGTTGGGGGTTACATTAGGAATTTGGGAGTAACATGTACACACTACTATATATATCTAAATCACTTTTCTGTAAACCTGAAACTAACACAACATTGTAAATAAGGTATACTTCAATAGAAAAAATATATATAATAATAATAATAAAAAGCCTCAGTAGTAAAATGAAAGACAATCCAATTAGGAAATAGACAAAATCCATGAAAAGTCAATTCACTAAAGGGATATAAATATGTTAAACACATTTTTAAAAAGCTCTGTATCAATAACAAAGAAGAAGTAAGTCAGACAGAGAAAGACAAATATCATATGATATAACTAATTTATGGTTACCAAAGTGGAAATGTTGGGGGTTACATTAGGAATTTGGGAGTAACATGTACACACTACTATATATATCTAAATCACTTTTCTGTAAACCTGAAACTAACACAACATTGTAAATAAGGTATACTTCAATAGAAAAAATATATATAATAATAATAATAAAAAGCCTCAGTAGTAAAATGAAAGACAATCCAATTAGGAAATAGACAAAATCCATGAAAAGTCAATTCACTAAAGGGATATAAATATGTTAAACACATTTTTAAAAAGCTCTGTATCAATAACAAAGAAGAAAACACAAATTAAATCTACAATGACATATGACTACAAACCTTTAAATTTGATTGCATTTAAAAATATAGTGTCAAGATAAAATGCTATCATGAATGTGAAGAAATTGGATCACTCATAGATTGCTACTGAGGATATAAAACTGTACATTTTACTTTGGAATGCACCACTTTGGAAAACAAGTGGAAAGTTTCCTATAAAACTAAGCATGGAATTCTCATATGACTAGCAACTGTACTCATGAACATTTATCCCAGATAAATGAAAATGTATGTCCACATAAAACCTCCACATGAATATAAAAATGCAACAGATACAATAGCTTCTTCTGTATGAGTTATTACAACAGCATGTTAATCAACAATGTTATAAAATGAAAAGTTTTAAAAAGGGATGACAGCCATATAAAACATATTGGTGAATTCCCTGCAACCAGAAACCTCTTTTGGAGAATACTTTTTTAAATTATCATTTTATATTTCAGGTGTACAACATTAAATATTTTGACATCTGTATATGTACAAAGTGATGCTCCCAAAGGCTAGTTACCATTCATAACCACACAATAGATCCCTTTTATCCATTTTGCCAACCTCCCACCCACCTTACCCTTTGGTAACCTCCTATCTCTTCTCTGTACCTATGAGTTTATTTACCTTTTGTTTTGTTTGTTCACTTTTGGTTTTGTTTTGTTTTGTTAAAATTCCACCAATTAGTGAAATTGTATCCTAATTAGGTTTTTTCTTCTGACTTATTTCACTTAGCATGTTGTGCTCAAGCTTCATCCATGTTTTTTCAAGTGGCAAAAATTCATTATTTTATACCTGAATAGTCTTCCATTGTATGTATAAAATGTATCTTCTTTAACCATTTATCCATGGATGGACACTTAGGTTGTTTTCATATCTTGGATATTGCAAACAATGCTGTAATGAACACAGGGGTCAATATATCTTTTTAATTTAGTGATTTTGTATTCTTTGAATAAATACACAGAAGTGAAGTGACTGGATCATAATGACATTCTATTCTTAATTTTTGAGGAATCTCCATATTGTTTTCCGTTGTAGATGGACCAATTTACAATCTTACCAACAATGTACAAAAGTTCTCTTTTCTCCACAACCTCTCTAACACTTGCTATTTCTTATCATTTTGATAACAGTCATGTGAACAGGTTTGAGGTAATATCTCAATGTGGTTTTGATTTGCATTTTCCTGATAATGAGTGATGTTGAACATATTTAATGTGCTTGTTGGCAATCTGTATGTCTTCTTTGGAAAAATTTCTTAGTTCTTTATATCTTTTGCATATCAACACTTTATTGGGGCTTCCCTTGTGGCAGAGTGGTTAAGAATCTGCCTGCCAATGCAGGGGACATGGGTTCGTGCAGTGGTCTGGGAAGATCCCACATGCCGCAGAGCAACTAAGCCTGAGTGCCACAATTACTGAGCCTGCACTCTAGAGCCTGCAAGCCACAACTACTGAGCCTGTGTGCTGCAGCTACTGAAGCCCACACTCCTAGAGCCCATATTCCACAACAAGAGAAGCCACTGCAATGAGAAGCCTGCACACTGCAAAGAAAAGTAGACCCCACTCACTGCAACTAAAGAAAGCCCGTGTGCAGCAATGAAGAATCAACACAGACAAAAATTATTTAATTAAATAAATAGAAAAAAAATTTAAAAACCCACTTTATTGGATATGTGATTTGAAAATATCTTCTCCCATTCAGTAGGGTCTTTTTTTTTATTGTATTGATGATGGTTTCCTTCACTGTGCAGTAGCCTTTTACTCTGATGTAGTGCCATTTTTGAATTTTTGCTTTTGTTGCACTTGCCTTTGGAATCAGATCCTCAAAAACATCACGAAGAATGATGTCGATGGAGTTATGGTCTATGGGTTTTTTGTTTATGTCTTTATTTATAATTTTATCTTTGTCAGTGTAAGAGCAGTATAATCACAGCAAAAATATGGAAACCAGAAACATGAAAAAGAAATCACACACAATCCCGCAATCTAACAACGTTTATTATTTGGCAGAAATTAACTCCTATCTTTTTTCATATAATTACATAAAATTTTGTAGATTGATTTGTTTTTCAAAACAGGTATATAATGCATGTGGTAGAAATTTTGAAAACAAAGAAAATATTATATTAAATAATAAATCAAGCCTCTCTCCAATCATATCTTTAATCCTCCATTCTGCACCCCACCTCCCAAACCACTACTACCAGTTTATTTTTTTCCACATATAGCCTACCCATTAACAGGAAATATGTGCATATATAAATTTTCCACTGTCCTTTGCCAACACACTTTATTTTTATTATTTACAATGTGGTAGCCTGCTGTGTATACTATTTTTACCATTTTTTAATTTAACTTTAATATTACTTTTAGATAGTTCCTCATATAATATCCTTTTTCTCTTTTGTTTTATTTATGTATTTATTTATTTTATATTGGACTATATTTGATTTACAATATTGTGTTAATTTCAGGTGTATGGCAAAGTGATTCAGTTATACTTATACATATATCTATTCTTTTTCAGATTCTTATCCCATATACGTTATTACAGAATAGTGAGTAGAGTTCCCTGTGCTATACAGTAGGTCCTTGTTGATTATCTATTTTATATATAGTAGTGTTTATATGTTAATCCCAAAGACTTAGAAAACAAATTTATTGTTACCAAAGGGCAAACTGGGGGTGAGGGTGTGGATAAATTAGGTGTTTGGGATTAACATATACAGCTTATGTTTTATTCTATGAACTTTATGGTTTCAGGACTTACACTTAAGTGTGTAATACATTTTGAGTTAATTTTTTGGTATGGTTTAAGATAGAGATATAGGTTAATTCTTCTGCAAGTGGCTGTCCAGTTTTCCCATCACCATTTATTGAAGAGACTGTCTTCCCTCCATTGTATATACCTTGCTCTTTTGACATAAATTAATTGTCCATACACATGTGAGTTTATTTCTTGGCTCTCAGTTCTGTTCCATTCATGTATATGTCTGTTATTGTTCCAGTACTATACTGTTTTGTTTAGAGTAAGTTTGTAGTATAGTTTGAAATCATGTAGTGATATACATTTAGCTTTGTTTTTGTTTTCAGAACATCATTTTGATTTGAAACGTTTTGTGGTTCCATACAAATTTTAGAATTATTTGTTCTAGTTCCTTGAAATAAGTCATGGAATTTTGATAGGGATTACTTTGGATCTGTAGATGTTTGTGGGTAATATGGACATTTTAACAATATTAATTTTTCCAAAATTTGAGCACAGAATACCTTTCCATTCATTCATATCGTCCTCAATTTTTTTGATTGGTGTCTTATAGTTTTTTAAGGACAGATCTTTCATCTTCTTGGTTAAATTTATTCCTAAATAAATATTTCATTGTTTTTGGTTCAATTGGAAATAGGATTGTTCTCTTAATTTTGCTTTCTGTTAGTTTGTTATTACTGTATAGAAACACAATATATTTCTGCATATCGATTTGTATATTGCAACTTTATGAAATTATTTGTTAGTGCTATCAGATTTTTGGTGGAGTCCTTATGGTTTTCTCTATATAGTATCTTGTCATATTCAAACAGTGACAGTTTTACTCCTTACTTTCTGATTTGGATGACTATCATTTATTTTTCTAGCCTAATTTCTGTGGCTATAGCTTTTCCAATGTTATGTTAAATAAAAGTGGCATAAGTAAATATCTTTATCTTGTTCCTGATCTTAGAGGAAATGTCTCAGCTTTTCACTGTATGAGTATGATGTTAGCTCTGGGTTAGTCTATAATGGCCCTATGTTGAGGAATGTTTTCTCTATATCCACTTTAGAGGAGAGTTTGTTTTTAATATAAAATGAATGTTGAATTTTATCAAATTCTTTTTCTGTATCTATTAAAATGATCATAATATTATTATTCTTCATTTTGTTAATGTGTTGTACCACATCCCTGTAAAACATCCCACTTGGTCATGGTGTAGGATTCATTTAATGTATTGTTGAATTCAACTTGCTAATATATTTTTTTTAATGTTTGCATGTATGTTTATCAAGAATATATGACTGTAATTTTTTTGTGTGTGTGGTACTTTTCTGGTTTTAGTTTCAGGATAATGCTGTCCCCATAAAATATGTTCAGGAGCATTCCCTTTTCTTCAAAAATTTTGAAGACTTTGATAAGGATAGATATTAAATATTTTCTGAGTGTTTCATAGAATTCATCAGTTAAGCCACTTGGTCCTGTACTGTTGTTGTTATAAGGTTTTTTATTAAGTATTTAATTTTCTTACTAGTCATTGGTCTATTCAGGTTTGCTGTGCTTCATGATTCAGTACGTTTCTAGAAATGTGCCCATTTCTTTTAGGTTGTCTAAGTTTTTGTATATAATTATTTGTAGCATTCACTGTATTTCTGTGGTATCAGTTGTAACTTCTCTTCTTTCATTTCTGATTTTACTTATTTGTGTTCTCTCTTTTGCTCTTGATTAGTCTAGCTAAAGACTTGTAATTTTTTTTTTTTTTTTTTTTTTTTTTTTTTTTTTGCGGT
>NC_041234.1:57561394-57566493 GCF_002837175.3 Physeter macrocephalus
TTTTTTTGCGGTACGCGGGCCTCTCACTGCTGTGGCCTCTCCCGTTGCAGAGCACAGGCTCCAGACGCGCAGGCTCAGTGGCCATGGCCCATGGGCCCAGCCGCTCAGCGGCACGCGGGCTCCTCCCAGACCGGGGCACGAACCCGTATCCCCTGCATCGGCAGGCGGACTCCCAACCACTGCGCCACCAGGGAAGCCCCCAAGACTTGTAATTTTTAAAATATATTCTCAAAGAACCAGCTCTTCATTTTATTAATTTCTCTCTATTTTCTTTTGAGTCTATTTCATTGAATTCCACACATTTATTTATTTCTACTAACTTTGGGATTTCTTTTGTCTTATTTTTCTAGTTGCTTAAGTATAAAGTTATATTGGTTATTTGAGATGATTTTGTTTCTTAATGTAGGCATGTGATGATATGTCCATTCCTCTTAGAAATACTACTGTATCCCACAGATTTTGGTGTGTCATAATTTTATGTTTATTTTCTCTAGGTATTTTTAAATTTCTCCTTTGGTTTCTTCACTAAGCCATTGATTCTTTGGAAGCATGTTGTTTAACCTTAACAATTCTGTGTTATTAACAGTTTTCTTTTTGTAACTGACCTCTAGTTTCATACTCTTGTGGTTGGAAGAGATACTTGTTATGATTTTAATCTTCTTGAATTTACTGAGACTTGTGAACTAACATGATATCTATCCTGGTTAATGTTTCCTTTGTTCTTGAGAAGAATGTGTATTCTACTGCATTCTGATGGAGTGTTCTATATATATTTATTAAATCCATATGCTTTAATGTGTCATTTAAGGCTGCTGTTAGCTTACTGATTTTCCGTCTGTACTTTCTGTCAATTATTGTAAGTCAGTTTGTTATAATCCCCTATTATTATTGTATTGCTGTCAATTTCTCCCTTTATATTTGTTTTATATATCTTGGTGTATCTCTGTGGGGTGTGTATATATTTATAAACGTTGTATCTTCTTCCTGGATTCATCCTTTTATAATTACGTATTGCCCTTTTTGTCTTTTCTTACAGTATATTAGTCTATTTCTCTGATATCAGTATAGGTATACTGGCTTTCTTTTCATATTCATTTTCATGAAAATTCTTTTTTCATTCCTTCACATTTAATCTGTTTGTCCTTACTTCTGAAGTGAGTTTCTTTTCATCAGCATATAGATGAGTCTTCTTGTCTTATTCATTCAACCACTCTATGTCTTTTGATTGGCAAATTTAGTCCATTTACATTTAAGTTAATTATTAATAGACATGTACTTGGTGCCATTTTATTAATTGTCTTTTGGTTGTTTTTGTAGTTCCTCTCTGTTACTTTCATCTTCTATTTCTATCTTCTTTTGTGGTTGGCTGGCTTTCTTAAAGTGTTATGTTTAGATTCCTTTCTAATCTTCTTTTTTATGTTTAGTATATATATTTTTTCTTTTTGGTTACAGTGAGGTTCAAATATAATATCCTTTGTATATAACAGTCTTTTTAAAATTTAATAGCAACTTAATTTTGCACACATCCCAGAGCTTTATATTTACCCCCCATGTTTTGAATTTTGATGACGCATTTTACATTATTTAATTTTATTTTACCTTAACAAATTATTGCAATTTTAGTTCATTTCATTACTTTTGTCTTTTAACATTCATACTTGCTTTGTAAGCAACTGATCCATTACCTTTACTATATATTTACCCTTTTTCACTGAAATTTTACTTTTGCATATTTCCTTATTATTAGTGCCTTCTTTTTCACCTTAACGAAATCCATTTAACATTACTTGTACGTCTGGTTTACAGGTGATGAACTTATTTATCTTTTTCTTATCCACAAAACTCTTACTCTCTTCTTCAATTCTAAATGATAACCTGGCTAAGTAAGACATTCTTGGTTGGAATTTTCTTTTATTACTTTGAATATGTATGCCTTTCCCTTCTTACCTGTAAAGTTTCTCCTGAAAAGTGTGCTGATAATCTTATAGGGTTTCCCTTATATGCAATAAGTTGTTTTATCCTTGCTCCTTTTAAGATACTCTATCCTTAACTTTTACTCATTTAATTATAATGTGTTTTGATTTGGTTACCCTTGAGTTTATCTTATTTGGAACTCTGGGATTCCTGGACTTGGATGATTGTCTTCTTCGCCAGATTAAGAAAGGTTTCAGTCATTATTTCTTCAAATAAATTTTTGGGGTCTTTCTTTCCCTGGTCTCCTCATGGGACCCCTATAATGGGAATATTATTCCACTTGATATTGCCCTATACATTTCTTAAGGTATCTTTACCTTTTAAAATTATTTTTACCTTTTGATGTTCTGTCAGGGTGATATTTATTACTTTGTCTTCCAGCTAACTGATTTGTTCTTCTACTTCATCCAATGTTCTGTTCAACCTTTTAAGTGTATTTGTCAGTTTGGTTATAACTTCTGTTTGGTGATTTCTTATATTTTCACTCTCTTCTCTGAAGTCTCACTGTGTTTATACATTCTTCTCCTGAATTTGGTTTGCATCTTTATGACTATTACTTTTAACTCTTTGTTAGTTAGGTTACTTTATTTGTTTAAATAAGGCCTTTGGGGTGGATTTGTGTTGTTCTGTTGTTTGGAACATATTCCTCTATCTCCTCATTTTGCCTGACTATATTTGTCTACATGTATTAGACAAAGCAGCTGCCTCTTCCAGTTGTGAAAGTGTTGTCTTGTGTAGGAGATGATCCATGGGGCCCAGAATTGCAATTTCCCCTGACTGACCATCAGAACCAGTTGCTTAAGGGGTATCCCTCTCGTGCGCTGTGTGTGCCTACTGGCTGTAGCAGGGCCATGGCTACTGTGCAGGAAGGGTGGGACAGAGTGTGTCTGCCTGGCTCAGTTGTGGCATGGCTGCTGTGGTAGTCTATGGGTGAGGCTCAGTACATTTGCCTGGCTAGGTTGTGACACATCTGCTGTGTGGGGACAGCAGGATGAGGTGCACTCATCTGGCTCCTACATGAGGAGAGCAAGGACTCTGAATGTTCTCCCAGCCTGTTTAAAGCATGACTTTTGTGCAGGGAGAGTGGGGAAAAATGTGACTACCCAGCTCAGTTGTGGTGTGGCTGCTGCATAAGGTGGGCAGGGGCTCAGGGTACTTGCCAGGCCAGGTTGCAGCACAGAGTAAACAGAGCACACCATTGGTGCTAACAGGCTAGAGGGAGGGCAGCAAAAATGGTCCACACCAGGTTCAGCACCAGCAAGTTAGAATAATATTGCAAGTATTTCACCAGCCAAGTCTTTGTTCTCCAGAAAAAGTCCCAGTAGGTTCCTATCTCTCTAGAAGCTGCTTTAAGATCAGTAAGTGGGTCTCTATTACTTATGATCTAGGCAATTTTCATACTGTTGCTTTTCACTGGATACCAGGGCAAATGGGTCTTTGTGCAAGCCCTTTAAGAGCAAGGTTTCCATTTATTTACAACTCTGTTGTTCTCTTGGACTTAATCCCCATTGATTTTCAAAACAGATGTTTTAGGGGCTCACCTTTCTGAGTTTGGATCCAAGCATTGTGGTGCCTAATGTGGGGCTCAACTTGTTCACTTCTCAAGGGAAGCTCTATAATTTGGGGATCCCATCTGGTCATGGATACTGCTCCTGAGATGGTGTACCAGGTGAGACCACATCTCTGCCTCTTCTACCCATCTTGATGCAGGCCTTTAATCTTTTGTTCCAGAGGTGTTGATTATCTAGTTCTCAGGTTCTTTTCAGAGGAAAATTGTTCCACATGTAACTGTAATTTGTTGAGTCCATAGTAGGAGATGAGTTCAGCATCTTCTTATGTCACCATCTTGACTCATCATTGGAGAGTTTCTATTTTATTCAAGGTTGTATATTATTAGAAGGCAAAACTTTAACCTTAAAATTATTTTTAAATGTATTGCAACAACTACAGTAATAGTTATAGGTGAATGTGGTAAAAGTGAAAATTCATTTGCTTTAAGTTATTAACTTGCCATTGAATACCAAATCTATATCAGATAATATGGTTACAGAAATAAATAACAAGATCCTTGAGTTTTTTTTTTTAATGTCACAATGTCGTATGGAACACAGCCTTGCAGGTAATTAAAACAATATTATATTTTAATAGAAATATGAAGAAAATGCCATGGGAGACCTATCAGTGGAGGAATGTGTTTTGAGAGTTAGCGAAATCTTAACAGAAATAATAAAATAAACCTTAAAAATTAGTATAAATTCTCCAGATTAAAAAAAGGAGAAGGGCATCTTTGGTGGGAGTAATTGTATAGACATATGAAAGAATCATGAAACAAATGATGTTTGCTGTAGCATTTTACCAGAAGTAATATAGCATAGCTGGAGTGTACCAGTCAGAAAAACAAAACAAAACAAGACAAAAAAACACTAGTAGAAATAGAAAAACTAAACTGCATCCATATCTTGCAAGGCCTTTTATCTGGGATAAATAATTTGGATTTTCATCCCATAAAAACTGGGGAGCCATCCAAAGATTGTGAGAAAATATCAAATAGGGAAAGAAAAACAGTACAGTTTGGCCAAGGACTAGTCTGGATATTTGCACTGACAGTTCCATGCCCTGGGAAAGCTCTCAGTCTCAAGCAAAGTGGGACAGATGGTTGCCCATCATGTGGGTATCAGAATTGTATCTTAGATGAATAGATAAAGAAGATATGGCACATATATACAATGGAATATTACTCACCCATAAAAATAAACGAAATTGAGTTATTTGTAGTGAGGTGGATGGACCTAGAGTCTGTCATACAGAGTGAAGTAAGTCAGAAAGAGGAAAACAAATACCATATGCTAACACATATATATGGAATCTAAAAAAAAAAGCTTCTGAAGAACCAAGGGCAGGACAGAAATAAAGATGCAGATGTAGAGAATGGACTTGAGGACACGGGGAGGGGGAAGAGTAAGCTGGGACGAAGTGAGAGAATGACATATACATACATACACTACCAAATGTAAAATAGATAGCTAGTGGGAAGCAGCCACATAGCACAGGGAGATCAGCTCGGTGCTTTGTGTCCACCTAGAGGGGTGGGATAGGGAGGGTGGGAGGGAGATGCAAGAGGGAGG
>NC_041234.1:57567139-57572419 GCF_002837175.3 Physeter macrocephalus
CATCATTAAAAAGTCTACAAATAACAAATGCTGGAGGGGGTGAGGATAAAAGGGAACACTCTTGCACTGTTGGTGGGAATGTAAACTTGTTCAGCCACTAAGGAAAATAGTATGGAGGTTCCTCAAAAAACTAAAAATAGAGTTGCCATATGATCCAGCAATCCCACTCCTGGGCATATATCCAGACAATAATTTGAAAAGATACATGCACCCTTATGTTCATAACAGCACTATTTACAATAGCCAAGACATGGAAACAACCTAAATATCCACTGAATGGATAAAGATGTGGTATATATATATATATACATAAATATATATATATACATATACATATATACACATAATGTATACCTTTATATATATATACTATATATCTTTATATATATAAAATGAATATATTTATATATACAATAGAATATTGCTCAGCCATGAAAAAGAATGAAATAATGCAATTGCAGCAACATGGATGGACCTAGAGATTATCATACTAAGCAAAGCCAATGAAAGACAAATATCATATGATATTGCTTATATGTGGAATCTAAAATATGACACAATTGAACTTATCTTAAAAAAAAGAAAGAGATTCACAGACGTAGGAAACAGAAAAGTAGTTGCCAAGGAAGAGGAGCAGGGGTGAGGGAGGGAAGGATTGGGAGTTGGGGATAAGCAGATGCAAGCTATTATATAAGGATGGATAAAAAACAAGGTCCTGCTAGATAAACCATAATGGAAAGAATATCTGTCTATATATACATATATATATATGAATCACTTTGCTGTAGAGCAGAAATGAACACATTGTAAATCAACTATACCTCAATAAAATATTTTAAAATGGAAATATGAATATCTATTTTATTGGGTTTTGATAAAAATAAGTGAAATAAGACACATCTCAGACACGTGAGATGAGCTATTATGCACCTGGGAATCCTGTAGTGCTGTGTGTGGCAGGGTATGTCATCTCAGGCTCAACAAACATTTCCCCCTTCACTCAATTTCCTTCTTGCCTACCCAAAATGCAACATTGAAACAGCACACTGAGTTTTTCTTCTTTTTATGGTAAAAAATATATGTTCAGCTACATATCTTTGTGCTATAGTTTTTAACATCTTTATTGGAGTATAATTGCTTTACAATGGTGTGTTAGTTTCTGTGTATAACAAAGTGAATCAGCAATACATATACATATATCCCCATATCCCCTCTCTCTTGCAGCTCCCTCTCACACTCCCTATCCCACCCCTCTAGGTGGACACAAAGCACCGAGATGATCTCACTGTGCTATGCAGCTGCTTCCCACTAGCTATCTATTTGGTAGTGTATATATGTCCATGCCACTCTCTCACTTAGTCCCAGCTTACCCTTCCCCCTCCCCAGGTCCTCAAGTCCATTCTCTATGTTGGCATCTTATTCCTGTATTGCCCCTAAGCTCTTCAGAACCATTTTTTTTCTTTTTCTATATTCCATATATATGTGTTAGCATATGGTATTTGTTTTTCTCTTTCTGAATTACTTCACTCTGTATGACAGACACTAGGTCCATCCACCTCACTACAAATAACTCAATTTCATTTCTTTTTATGACTGAGTAATATTCCACTGCATATATGTGCCACAATTTCTTTATCCATCCATCTTTGATGGAGACTTAGATTGCTTCCATGTCCTGGCTATTGTAAAGAGCACTGCAGTGAACATTGTGGTACATGACAATTTTTGAATTATGGTTTTCTTAGGATATATGCCCAGTAGTGAGATTGCTGGGTCATATGGTACTTCTACTTTTAGTTTTTAAAGGAACTTACATACTGTCCTCCACTGTGACTGTATCAATTTACATTCCTACCAACAGTGCAAGAGGGTTCCCTTTTCTCCACACCTTCTCTGGAATTTATTGTTTGTAGATTTTTTGATGATGGTCATTCTGACTGGTGTGAGGTGATACCTCACTGTAGTTTTGATTTGATATTCTCTAACAATTAGTGATGTTGAGCATCCTTTCAAATGTTTGTTGACAATCTGTATACCTTTTTTGGAGAAATGTCTAATTAGGTATTCAGGCCAATTTTAGATTGGGTTGTTTGTCTGTTTTTTTATACTGAGCACCATGAGCTGCTTGTATATTTGGAGATTAATCTTCTGTCGGTTGCTTCATTGGCAAATATTTTCTCCCATTTTGAGTGTTGTCTTTTCATCTTGTTTACGGTTTCCTTTGCTGTGCAATAGCTTTTAAGTTTCATTAGGTCCCATTTGTTTATTTTTGTTTTTCTTTCCTTTCCTCTAGGAGGTGGGTGAAAAAGGATCTTCCTGTGATTTATGTCATAGAGTATTCTGCCTATGTCTTGCTCTAAGAGTTTTATACTGTCTGGCTTTACATTTATGTCTTTAATCCATTTTGAGTTTATTTTTGTATACAGTGTTCGGGAGTGCTCTAATTTCATGCTTTTACATATAGCTGGCCAGTTTTCCCAACACCACATATTGAAGAGGCTATCTTTTCTCCATTGTATATTCTTGCCTCCTTTGTCAAGCGTAAGGTGACTATATGTGCGTGGGTTTATCTCTGGGCGTTCTACCTTGTTCCACTGATCTATATTTCTATTTTTGTGCCAGTACCATACTGTTTTGATGACTGTAGCTTTGTAGTAGACTCTCAAGTCAGGAAGACTGATTCCTCCAGCTCTGCTTTTCTTTCTCACAATTGCTTGGGCTTTTATGGGTCCTTTGTGTTTCCATACAAATTGTGAATTTTTTTGTTCCAGTTCTGTGAAAAATTCCATTGGTAGTTTCATAGGGGTTGCATTGAATCTGTAGATTGCTTTGGGTAGTACAGTCTTTTTCACAATGTTGATTCTTCCAATCCAAGAACATGGTATATCTCTCCATCTGTTTGCATCATCTTTAATTTCTTTCTTCAGTGTCTTATAGTTTTCTGCATATAGTTCTTTTGTCTGCTTAGGTAGGTTTATTCCTAACTATTTTATTCTTTGTGTTGCAACCGTCAGTGAGAATGTTTCCTTAATTTCTCTTTCAGATTTTCATCGTTAGTGTATAGGAATGCAAGAGATTTCTGTAAATTAATTTTGTACCCTGCTAATTTATCAGATTCATTGATTAGCTCTAGTATTTTCTGGTGGCATCTTTAGGATTCTCTAGGTATACTATCATGTCATCTTCAAACAGTGACAGCTTTACTTCTTTTCAGGTTTGGATTCACTTATTTCTTTTACTTCTCTGTATGCTGTAGCTAAAATTTCCAAAACTATGTTGAATAATAGTGGTGAGAGTGGACAGCCTTTTCTTGTTCCTGATCTTAGTGGAAATGGTTTCAATTTTTCACCATTGAGAATCATGTGGGCTGTGGGTTTGTCATATACGGTCTTTATTATGTTGAGGTAGGTTCCCTCTATGCCTACTTTCTACAGGGTTTTTATAAAAAATGAGTGTTGAATTTTTTTGAAAGCTTTTTCTGCATCTATTGAGATGATCATATATTTTTTCTCTTTCATTTGTTAATATGGCTTATCACATTGATTTATTTGCATATATTGAAGAATCCTTGCATTCCTGGGATAAACCCAACTTGATCATGGAGTATGAACCTTTCAATGTGCTGTTAGATTCTCTTTGCTAGAATTTTGTTGAGGATATTTCCATCTATGTTCATCAGGGATTTTGGCCTGTAGTTTTCTTTCTTTGTGATATCTTTGTCTACTTTTGGTATCAGGGTGATGGTAGCCTCATAGAATGAGTTTGGGAGTGATCTTCCCTCTTCTATATTTTGGAAGAGTTTGAGAAAGATTGTTGTTAGCTCTGCTCTAAATGTTTTATCTTAACATGTTTATTGGAGCATAATTGCTTTACAATGGTGTGTTAGTTTCTGCTTTACAACAAAGTTAAGCAGTTATACATATACATATGTTCCCATAGCTCTTCCCTCTCGCATCTCCCTCCCTCCCACCCTCCCTATCCCACCCCTATAGGTGGTCACAAACCACCAAGCTGATCTCCCTGTGCCATACAGCTGCTTCCCACTGGCTATCCACCCTATGTTTGGTAGTGTATATATGTCCACGCCACTCTCTCACTTTGTCACAGCTTAACTTTCCCCCTCCCCATATCCTGAAGTCCGTGCTCTAGTAGGTCTGGTCTGTGTTTTATTCCTGTCCTACACCTAGTATCTTCATGACATTTTTTTTCTTAGATTCCATATGTATGTGTTAGCATATGGTATTTGCTTTTCTCCTTCTGACTTACTTCACTCTGTATGACAGACTCCAGGTCTATCCACCTCATTACCATTAACTCAGTTTCATTTCATTTAATGGCTGAGTAATATTCCATTGTATATATGTGCCATATCTTCTTTATCCATTCATCTGTTGATGGACACTTAGGTTGCTTCCATGTCCTGGCTATTGTAAATAGAGCTACCATGAATATTTTGGTACTTGACTCTTTTTGAATTCTGGTTTTCTAAAGGTGTATACCCAGTAGTGGTATTGCTGGTTCGTATGGTAGATCTATTTGTTTTTTTTTAAATGAACCTCCATACTGTTCTCCATAGTGGCTGTATCAATTTACCTTCCCACCAGCAGTGCAGGAGTGTTTCCTTTTCTCCACACCCTCTCCAGCATTTATTGTTTCTAGATTTTTTGATGATGTCCATTCTGACCGGTGTGAGATGATATCTCATTGTACTTTTGATTTAGATTTCTCTAATGATTAATGATGTTGAGCATTCTTTCATGTGTTTGTTGGCAATCTGTATATCTTCTTTGGAGAAATGTCTATTTAGGTCTTCTGCCCATTTTTGGATTGGGTTGTTTGTCTTTTTGTTATTGAACTGCATGAATTGCTTATAAATTTTGGAGATTAATCCTTTGTCAATTGCTTCATTTGCAACTATTTTCTCCCATTCTAAGGGTTGTCTTTTGGTCTTGTTAAGGTATCCTTTGCTGTGCAAAAGCTTTTGAGTTTCATCAGCTCCCATTTGTTTATTTTTTGTTGTTATTTCCATTTCCCTAGGAGGTGGGTCAAAAAGGATCTTGCTGTGATTTATGTCAGAGAGTGTTCTGCCTAGGTTTTCCTCTAAGAGTTTGAGAGTGTCTGCCCTTACATTTAGGTCTTTAACCCATTTTGAGTTTATTTTTGTGTATGGTGTTAGGAAGTGCTCTAATTTCATTCTTTTACTTGTAGCTGTCCAGTTTTCCCAGCACCACTTATGGAAGTGACTGTCTTTTCTCCATGGTATATCCTTGCCTCCTTTGG
>NC_041234.1:57574144-57650378 GCF_002837175.3 Physeter macrocephalus
GAAGTGAGAGAATGACATATACATACATACACTACCAAATGTAAAATAGATAGCTAGTGGGAAGCAGCCACATAGCACAGGGAGATCAGCTCGGTGCTTTGTGTCCACCTAGAGGGGTGGGATAGGGAGGGTGGGAGGGAGATGCAAGAGGGAGGGGATATGGGCATATATGTATATGTATGGCTGATTCACTTTGTTATAAAGCAGAAACTAACACACCATTGTAAAGCAATTATACTCCAATAAAGGTGTAAAAAAAAAGAGAGAATTTTATTTTAGAAAGATAAGTCACTGTAGCCTAAAATGTAGCCAGAGTGTGGAGGAGTAAAAAAGAGGCTGGAGGCAGTATCTCTTTGTGAGAGAATTGCAATTTCAATGTAATTTTCTTCCTCAGTAAAATCATTTGGGTAAAATCCATTATTAGTAATTTTTAATGGTCCTCTGTCACATAAATTGGGGTACTGGGGCCTTCAAAATCAAATAATACAACTTTAGAAAAAGAAATAATATACTTAAAATCATGTCTAAAATTGTTGGTAATTAGTACTTTATTTCTTTTATTTCCACAGTCCTCTTAAAGAGCATACTAGCAGAAGGCTAACCTTTCCATGTCTAAAAGCTGAATAAACTATATTACTATGTATATTTGAGTAATCTCAAAATGAGGCATGTATCATAAATATGGAAATGTACATTTTTATAGATAGAGTGTGCTTACATGCAGAGTTTATGAATAAAAAATGTTTACCCTGTTTGATTATTTTCACTTTCAGTTAAAATAATGGTTTAAAATCAGAATCAAAGTATGCATAGAGGATGATAAAAATAAAATTCAATCAATTTTGAAATCAGAGAAAAATTGAGGCAGTTTAAGCTGTAATTGGGTATGTGGTGAAACTCTGAGCTCTAAATGACTTAACAGTTTAGCATAGCTGCAAAGAAGAAAAAATCTTCAATAGCTTCATTCAAAGATACAGCTTATATAAGGTCTATGGAGAGCAAGGCAGAGCAGCCACATTTTACAGCAAGACTTAAGTAGTCACTATGATGCATATATATTGAAAGCCATAATGTAATTAATGTCAATGATTAAAAAGTCACACACTTTAAAGGAGTATAACATTAAAATAAAATTTACCCTATTATAGGGTAAATTTATAGTTTTTTATTTATATATTTTATTTTATATATTTTATTATATATTTTATTTTATTTATTATAGTCCCACTCCCCTGAGGAAACTACTATAAGCTTCTAGAAATTCTACTTGCCTTATAGAAGGAATGGAATTATGGAATTTTATTATATATACTATTCTGCAAGAGGGTTTCTTTTCAGCATTCCAGGTAAAGCCTAGGCTGCATTTGGCATTTTTCCCTGTGTATTAAATTTCACAGACTGAATAATTAACAAGCTTAAAATATGAATAGACAGGGTCAACAGATCATTTGTTTTTCAGAGGAAATTGCTGTTTTCCTTTTTCTCATCTTACTGCTTGATCACTAAGCAGTTAAATAAACCAGATGTGTGATCAACTCACATTACTTTAAAAGGCAGAAACATTATTTTGGCTCCTTTTTATCACTTTTTAGATACAGAGAAATAACCACAGTCACAGCATTCATTCGTTAAACAAATATCTATTAAATATCTACCATGTGCTGGGCAGTGTCCAAGATGCTGGAGAAAAATGTATAAAAATGATATTGATACTATAATATATGAATAATTATTATATTTATTATTATGGCCACAAAAAGTTTTTCATCCTCCATTTCCATTTTAAGCAGTGACATTTTATTTTGCGACATGAGAATTTACTTTAAATATATTTCTTGTGAACCTACATTTCTTCGGAGAACTAATGTCTTTTTCATATTAATATCAACAAACTGCCAGTGGTTCTTAAACATTATTTAATAAAGCACATGTTTTATTCAGATTTCCTTAGTTTTACATAATGACAAATTTTAGTTTCACACTCCCATCTAAGATTCCACATTACATTTTATTTATATGTCTCTTAGGCTCCTTTTTTCTATGAAGTTTTATCTTTAAATAATTTATTGAAGGAATCTTTACATAAAAAACAAATAATAATTTCAGAGTAAACAGTTCATTAATTTTAATACATTTACAGTCTTTTACAGCTACCACATTTATCTATTTCCAAAAAATTTCCAACACTCCGAACTAAAATTATTTACTCACAAAATAGTTTCTACTCATTTTCCTTCCACTTATCTGCACCAAAAACTAGGCAAACATTCAATCTGCATTCTGACTATGTATTCGCCTATTCTAGACGTTTCACAAGAATGAAATCATATAATGTGACCCTGTATGTCAGGGTTTTTTGTTTTTTGTGTTTTTTTGTTTTCTTTTTAATTAACACATGTTTTAGTGATTGATCTCAATTGCAGCATGTATCATTACTTCATTTCACTTTGTGGTTGAATGATAATCCATTACAAATATTCATATATATATCACAAATTGTTTATTTCATTTATTCATTCAGTAGTTGATGAATATTTATACAGTTTCCCCATCTGGAATATTGAAAAGAATGTGGTATTTGTTTGAGTACTTATTTTTATCTTAATTTTAAATTTTTTAAAAATTATGTTATTTATTTTTTAACATATTTATTGGCATATAATTACCTTACAATGTTGTGTTAGTTTCTGCTGTATAACAAAGTGAATCAACAATATGTATACCTACATCCCCATATGCCCTTCCTCTTGCATCTCCCTCCCACCCTCTGTATCTCACCCCTCTACGGGGTCACAAAGCACCAAGCTGATCTCCCTGTGCTATACAACTGCTTCCAACTTGCTATCTATTTTATATTTGGTAGTGTATATATGGCAATGCTACTCTCTCACTTTGTCCCAGCTTAGTTTTCCCCATCCCTGTGCCCTCAAGTCCATTCTCTATGTCTGGGTGTTTTTTCCTGTCCTGCCCCTAGGTTCTTCAGAACTTTTTTTTTTTTCTATATTCCATATATATGTGTTAGCATATGGTATTTGTTTTTCTCTTTCTGAATTACTTCACTCTGTATGACAGACACTAGGTCCATCCACCTCACTACAAATAACTCAATTTCATTTCTTTTTATGACTGAGTAATATTCCACTGCATATATGTGCCACAATTTCTTTATCCATCCATCTTTGATGGAGACTTAGATTGCTTCCATGTCCTGGCTATTGTAAAGAGCACTGCAGTGAACATTGTGGTACATGACAATTTTTGAATTATGGTTTTCTTAGGATATATGCCCAGTAGTGAGATTGCTGGGTCATATGGTACTTCTACTTTTAGTTTTTAAAGGAACTTACATACTGTCCTCCACTGTGACTGTATCAATTTACATTCCTACCAACAGTGCAAGAGGGTTCCCTTTTCTCCACACCTTCTCTGGAATTTATTGTTTGTAGATTTTTTGATGATGGTCATTCTGACTGGTGTGAGGTGATACCTCACTGTAGTTTTGATTTGATATTCTCTAACAATTAGTGATGTTGAGCATCCTTTCAAATGTTTGTTGACAATCTGTATACCTTTTTTGGAGAAATGTCTAATTAGGTATTCAGGCCAATTTTAGATTGGGTTGTTTGTCTGTTTTTTTATACTGAGCACCATGAGCTGCTTGTATATTTGGAGATTAATCTTCTGTCGGTTGCTTCATTGGCAAATATTTTCTCCCATTTTGAGTGTTGTCTTTTCATCTTGTTTACGGTTTCCTTTGCTGTGCAATAGCTTTTAAGTTTCATTAGGTCCCATTTGTTTATTTTTGTTTTTCTTTCCTTTCCTCTAGGAGGTGGGTGAAAAAGGATCTTCCTGTGATTTATGTCATAGAGTATTCTGCCTATGTCTTGCTCTAAGAGTTTTATACTGTCTGGCTTTACATTTATGTCTTTAATCCATTTTGAGTTTATTTTTGTATACAGTGTTCGGGAGTGCTCTAATTTCATGCTTTTACATATAGCTGGCCAGTTTTCCCAACACCACATATTGAAGAGGCTATCTTTTCTCCATTGTATATTCTTGCCTCCTTTGTCAAGCGTAAGGTGACTATATGTGCGTGGGTTTATCTCTGGGCGTTCTACCTTGTTCCACTGATCTATATTTCTATTTTTGTGCCAGTACCATACTGTTTTGATGACTGTAGCTTTGTAGTAGACTCTCAAGTCAGGAAGACTGATTCCTCCAGCTCTGCTTTTCTTTCTCACAATTGCTTGGGCTTTTATGGGTCCTTTGTGTTTCCATACAAATTGTGAATTTTTTTGTTCCAGTTCTGTGAAAAATTCCATTGGTAGTTTCATAGGGGTTGCATTGAATCTGTAGATTGCTTTGGGTAGTACAGTCTTTTTCACAATGTTGATTCTTCCAATCCAAGAACATGGTATATCTCTCCATCTGTTTGCATCATCTTTAATTTCTTTCTTCAGTGTCTTATAGTTTTCTGCATATAGTTCTTTTGTCTGCTTAGGTAGGTTTATTCCTAACTATTTTATTCTTTGTGTTGCAACCGTCAGTGAGAATGTTTCCTTAATTTCTCTTTCAGATTTTCATCGTTAGTGTATAGGAATGCAAGAGATTTCTGTAAATTAATTTTGTACCCTGCTAATTTATCAGATTCATTGATTAGCTCTAGTATTTTCTGGTGGCATCTTTAGGATTCTCTAGGTATACTATCATGTCATCTTCAAACAGTGACAGCTTTACTTCTTTTCAGGTTTGGATTCACTTATTTCTTTTACTTCTCTGTATGCTGTAGCTAAAATTTCCAAAACTATGTTGAATAATAGTGGTGAGAGTGGACAGCCTTTTCTTGTTCCTGATCTTAGTGGAAATGGTTTCAATTTTTCACCATTGAGAATCATGTGGGCTGTGGGTTTGTCATATACGGTCTTTATTATGTTGAGGTAGGTTCCCTCTATGCCTACTTTCTACAGGGTTTTTATAAAAAATGAGTGTTGAATTTTTTTGAAAGCTTTTTCTGCATCTATTGAGATGATCATATATTTTTTCTCTTTCATTTGTTAATATGGCTTATCACATTGATTTATTTGCATATATTGAAGAATCCTTGCATTCCTGGGATAAACCCAACTTGATCATGGAGTATGAACCTTTCAATGTGCTGTTAGATTCTCTTTGCTAGAATTTTGTTGAGGATATTTCCATCTATGTTCATCAGGGATTTTGGCCTGTAGTTTTCTTTCTTTGTGATATCTTTGTCTACTTTTGGTATCAGGGTGATGGTAGCCTCATAGAATGAGTTTGGGAGTGATCTTCCCTCTTCTATATTTTGGAAGAGTTTGAGAAAGATTGTTGTTAGCTCTGCTCTAAATGTTTTATCTTAACATGTTTATTGGAGCATAATTGCTTTACAATGGTGTGTTAGTTTCTGCTTTACAACAAAGTTAAGCAGTTATACATATACATATGTTCCCATAGCCCTTCCCTCTCGCGTCTCCCTCCCTCCCACCCTCCCTATCCCACCCCTATAGGTGGTCACAAACCACCAAGCTGATCTCCCTGTGCCATACAGCTGCTTCCCACTGGCTATCCACCCTATGTTTGGTAGTGTATATATGTCCACGCCACTCTCTCACTTTGTCACAGCTTAACTTTCCCCCTCCCCATATCCTGAAGTCCGTGCTCTAGTAGGTCTGGTCTGTGTTTTATTCCTGTCCTACACCTAGTATCTTCATGACATTTTTTTTCTTAGATTCCATATGTATGTGTTAGCATATGGTATTTGTTTTTCTCCTTCTGACTTACTTCACTCTGTATGACAGACTCCAGGTCTATCCACCTCATTACCATTAACTCAGTTTCATTTCATTTAATGGCTGAGTAATATTCCATTGTATATATGTGCCATATCTTCTTTATCCATTCATCTGTTGATGGACACTTAGGTTGCTTCCATGTCCTGGCTATTGTAAATAGAGCTACCATGAATATTTTGGTACTTGACTCTTTTTGAATTCTGGTTTTCTAAAGGTGTATACCCAGTAGTGGTATTGCTGGTTCGTATGGTAGATCTATTTGTTTTTTTTTAAATGAACCTCCATACTGTTCTCCATAGTGGCTGTATCAATTTACCTTCCCACCAGCAGTGCAGGAGTGTTTCCTTTTCTCCACACCCTCTCCAGCATTTATTGTTTCTAGATTTTTTGATGATGTCCATTCTGACCGGTGTGAGATGATATCTCATTGTACTTTTGATTTAGATTTCTCTAATGATTAATGATGTTGAGCATTCTTTCATGTGTTTGTTGGCAATCTGTATATCTTCTTTGGAGAAATGTCTATTTAGGTCTTCTGCCCATTTTTGGATTGGGTTGTTTGTCTTTTTGTTATTGAACTGCATGAATTGCTTATAAATTTTGGAGATTAATCCTTTGTCAATTGCTTCATTTGCAACTATTTTCTCCCATTCTAAGGGTTGTCTTTTGGTCTTGTTAAGGTATCCTTTGCTGTGCAAAAGCTTTTGAGTTTCATCAGCTCCCATTTGTTTATTTTTTGTTGTTATTTCCATTTCCCTAGGAGGTGGGTCAAAAAGGATCTTGCTGTGATTTATGTCAGAGAGTGTTCTGCCTAGGTTTTCCTCTAAGAGTTTGAGAGTGTCTGCCCTTACATTTAGGTCTTTAACCAATTTTGAGTTTATTTTTGTGTATTGTGTTAGGGAGTGTTCTAATTTGATACCTTTACACGTACTTGTCCAGTTTTCCCAGCACCACATATTGAAGAGGCTGTCTTTTCTTCACTGTATATTCTTGCCTCCTTTATCAAAGATAAGGTGACCATATGTATGTGGGTTTATCTCTGGGCTTTCTATCCTGTTCCATTGATCTATATTTCTGTTTTTGTGCCAGTACCATACTGTCTTGATGACTGTAGCTTTGTAGTATAGTCTGAAGTCAGGGAGCCTGATTCCTCCAGCTCCATTTTTCATTTTCAAGATTGCTTTGGCTATTCGGGGTCTTTTGTGTTTCCATACAAATTGTGAAAATTTTGTTTTTGTTCTGTGAAAAATGTCAGGGTTAGTTTGATAGGGATTGCATTGAATCTGTAGATTGCCTTGGGTAGTAGAGTCATTTTCACAATGTTGATTCTTCCAATCCAAGAACATGGTATATCTCTCCATCTATTTGCATCATCTTTAATTTCTTTCATCAGTGTCTTATAATTTTCTGCATTTCTGTGCATTAATTTTGTATCCTGCTACTTTACCATATTCATTGATTAGCTCTAGTAGTTTTCTGGTAACATCCTTAGGATTCTCTATGTATAGTATCATGTCATCTGCAAACAGTGACAACTTTGTATCTTCTTTTCCGATTTGGATTACTTTTATTTCTTTTTCTTCTCTGATTGCTGTGGCTAGAACTTCCAAAAGTATGTTGAATTAGAGTGGTGATAGTGGGCAACCTTGTCTTGTTCCTGATCTTAGTGGAAATGGTTTCAATTTTTCACCATTGAGGACGATGTTGGCTGTGGGTTTGTCATATATTCCCTTTATTATGCTGAGGATAGTTCCCTCTATGCCCACATTCTGCAGGGTTTTTATCATAAATGGGTGTTGAATTTGTCAAAATCTTTGTTTGCATCTATTCAGGTGATCATATGGTTTTTCCCCTTCAGTTTGTTGATATGGTGTATCATGTAGATTGAATTGAGTATATTGAAGAATCCTTGCATTCCTGGAATAAACCCCACTTGATCCTAGAGTATAATCCTTTTAATGTGCTGTTGGATTCTGCTTGCTAGTATTTTGGTGAGGATTTTTGCATCTATGTTCATAAGGGATATAGGCCTGTAGTTTTCTTTCATTGTGATGTCTTTGTCTGGTTTTGGTATCAGGGATATGGTAGCCTCCTAGAATGAGTTTGGGAGTCTTCCTCCCTATGCTATCTTTTGGAAGAATTTGAGAAGGATAGGTGTTAACTCTTCTCTAAATGTTTGATAGAATTCGCCTGTGAAGCCATCTGGTCCTGGGCTTTTGTTTGTTGGAAGATTTTTATTCACAGTTTCAATTTCAGTGCTTGTGATTGGTCTGTTCATATTTTCTATTTCTTCCTCCTTCAGTCTAGGCAGTTGTGCATTTCTAAGAATTTGTCCATTTCTTCCAGGTTGTCCATTTTATTGGCATAGAGTTGCTTGTAATAATGTCTAATATTCTTTTGTATTTCTGCAGTGTCCGTTGTTACTTTTCCTTTTTCTTTTCTAATTCTATTGATTTGAGTCTTCTCCCTTCTTTTCTTGATGAGTCTGGCTAATGGTTTATCAATTTTGTTTATCTTCTCAAAGAACCACCTTTTAGTTTTATTGATCTTTCTTGTCTTTTCCTTCATTTCTTTTTCATTTATTTTTGATCTGATCTTTATGATTTCTTTCTTTCTGCTAAATTTGGGGTTTTTTGTTCTTCTTTCTCTAATTGCTTTAGATGCAATGATAGGTTGTTTATTCGAGATGTTTCCTGTTTCTTAAGGTTGGATTATATTGCTATAAACTTCCCTCTTAGAACTGCTTTGCTGCATCCCATAGGTTTTGGGTCATCGTGTCTACATTGTCATTTATTTCTAAGTAATTTTTATGTCCGCTTTGATTTCTTCAGTAATCACTTCATTATTAAGCAGTGGATTGATTAGCGTGCATGTGTTTGTATTTTTTACAGAACTTTTCCTGTAATTGATATCTAGTCTCATAGCATTGTGGTCAAAAAAGATACTTGATACGATTTCAATTTTCGTTAATTTACCAAGGCTTGATTTGTGACCCAAGATATGATCTATCCTGGAGTAGGTTCCATGAGCACTTGAGAAAAATGTGTATTCTGTTTTTTTTTTTTTTTTTTTTTTTTTTTTTGTGGTATGCGGGCCTCCCTCTGTTGTGGCCTCTCCCGTTGCGGAGCACAGGCTCCGGACGTCCATTTTATTGGCATAGAGTTGCTTGTAATAATGTCTAATATTCTTTTGTATTTCTGCAGTGTCCGTTGTTACTTTTCCTTTTTCTTTTCTAATTCTATTGATTTGAGTCTTCTCCCTTCTTTTCTTGATGAGTCTGGCTAATGGTTTATCAATTTTGTTTATCTTCTCAAAGAACCACCTTTTAGTTTTATTGATCTTTCTTGTCTTTTCCTTCATTTCTTTTTCATTTATTTTTGATCTGATCTTTATGATTTCTTTCTTTCTGCTAAATTTGGGGTTTTTTGTTCTTCTTTCTCTAATTGCTTTAGATGCAATGATAGGTTGTTTATTCGAGATGTTTCCTGTTTCTTAAGGTTGGATTATATTGCTATAAACTTCCCTCTTAGAACTGCTTTGCTGCATCCCATAGGTTTTGGGTCATCGTGTCTACATTGTCATTTATTTCTAAGTAATTTTTATGTCCGCTTTGATTTCTTCAGTAATCACTTCATTATTAAGCAGTGGATTGATTAGCGTGCATGTGTTTGTATTTTTTACAGAACTTTTCCTGTAATTGATATCTAGTCTCATAGCATTGTGGTCAAAAAAGATACTTGATACGATTTCAATTTTCGTTAATTTACCAAGGCTTGATTTGTGACCCAAGATATGATCTATCCTGGAGTAGGTTCCATGAGCACTTGAGAAAAATGTGTATTCTGTTTTTTTTTTTTTTTTTTCTGTGGTATGCGGGCCTCTCTCTGTTGTGGCCTCTCCCGTTGTGGAGCACAGGCTCCGGACGCGCAGGCTCAGTGGCCATGGCTCACGGGCCTAGCCGCTCCGCGGCATGTGGGATCTTCCCAGACCGGGGCACGATCCCGTGTCACCTGCATCGGCAGGCGGACTCTCAACCACTGCGCCACCAGGGAAGCCCTATTCTGTTGTGTTTGGATGGAATGTCATATAAATATCAATTAAGTCCATATCTTGTGTAATGTATCATTTAAAACTTGTGTTTCCTTATTTCTTTTCATTTTTGATGCTCTGTCCATTGGTGAAAGTGGGGTGTTAAAGTCACCTACTATTATTGTGGTCTTGTTTTTGTATCCATTCAGCAAGTCTGTGTCTTTTTGTGGGAGCATTTAATCCATTTACACTTAAGATAATTATCAATATGTATGTTCATATTACCATTTACTTAATTTTTTTCAGGTTTTGTCCTTGTAGGTCTTTTCCTTCTATAGTTTTTCTTGCCTAGAGAAGTTCCTTTAGCATTTGTTGTAAAGCTGATTTGGTCATGATGAATTCTCTCAGCTTTTGCTTGCCTTTGAAGGTTTTAATTTCTCCATCCAATCTGAATGAGATCCTTGCTGGGTAGAGTAATCTTGGTTGTAGGTTTTTCTCCTTCATCACTTTAAATATGTCCTGCCACTCCCTTCTGGCTTGCAGAGTTTCTGCTGGAAGATCCGCTGTTAACCTTATGGGGATTCCCTTGTGTGTTATTTGTTGTTTTTCCCTTGCTGCTTTTAATATGTTTTCTTTGTATTTAATTTTTCATAGTTTGATTAATGTGTGTTTTGGCGTGTTTCTCCTTGGATTTATCCTGTATGGGACTCTCTGTGTTTCCTGGACTTGATTAACTATTTCATTTCCCATATTAGGGAAGTTTTCAGCTACAATCTCTTCAAATGTTTTCTCAGTCCTTTGTTTTTCTCTTATCTTCTGGAACCCTATAATTCGAATGTTGGAGCGTTTAATGTTGTCCCAGTGGTCTCGGAGACTGTCCTCAGTCCTTTTCATTCTTTTTGCTTTATTCTGCTCTGCAGTAGTTATTTCCACTATTTTATCTTCCAGATCACTTATCCATTATTCTGCCTCAGTTATTCTGCTATTGATCCCATCTAGAGTATTTTGAATTTCATTTATTTTGTTGCTCATTGTTGGTTGCTTCCTCTTCATTTCTTCAAGGTCCTTGTTAAATGTTTCTTGCATTTTGCTATTCTATTTCCAAGATTTTGGATCATCTTTACTATCATTATTCTGAATTCTTTTTCAGGTACACTGCCTATTTCCTATTCATTTATTACGTGTCGTGTGTTTTATCCTTGCTCCTTCATCTGCTGTGTGTTTTTCTGTCTTTTCATTTTGCTTTCTGATTTTGGGGTCTCATTTATGCAGGCTGCAATTTCTACTTCCCGTTGTTTTTGGTGTCTGTCCCCAGTGGTTAAGTTTGGTTCAGTGGTTTGAGTAGGTTTCTTGGTTGAGGGGACTAGTGCCTGTGTTCTAGTGGATGAGGCTGGATCTTGTCATTCTGGTGGTCAGGTCCACGTCTGGTTGTGTGTTTTGGGGTGTCTGTACCTTATTATGATTTTAGGTAGCCTCTCTCCTAATGAATTGGGCTGTAGTCCTGTCTTGCTAGTTGTTGGGCATAGGGTGTCCAGCAGTGTAGCTTGCTCATCGTTGAGTGAAGCTGGGTCTTGGTGTTGAGATGGATATCTCTGGGAGATTTTTGCCATTTGATATTATGTGGAGCTGGGAGGTCTCTTTTGTACCAGTGTCCTAAAGTTGTTTCTCCCACCTCAATGATACAACCATGACACCTGGCAGGAGCACCAAGAGCCTTTAATCCACACGGATCAGAATAAAAGAGAGAATAATTAGTAAGGAAAGAAAGGAAGGAAGGAAGGAAGCAAGAAATGAAGGAAGAAAGGAAGAAAGGAAGAAAGGAAGGAAGGAAGGAAGAAAGGAAGAAAGGAAGGAAGGAGGGAAGGAAGGACGGAAGGAAGGAAGAAGGGAGGAAGGGAGGAAGGAAGTATGAAAGGAAGAAAGGAAGGAAGGAGGGAAGTAAGGAAGGAAGGAAGCAAGGAAGAAAGGAAGGAAGGGAGGAAGAAAGGGAGGAAGAAATGCAGGATGAAAGGAAGGAAGAAAGGAAGGGAGGAAGGAATGCAGGAAGGAATGGAGGAAGAAAGTGAAGAAGAAAGGAAGTAAGAAAGAAATGAATAATGGAAGGAAGAAAGAAAGGAAGGAAGAAAGAAATAAGATAAAATAAAGTAGGATAAAATAAAATTATTAAAATAATAAATAATTATTAAGAAGAAAAATTTTTAAAACTAAAAAAAAAAAAACAGGACGGTCATAACCCTAGGACAAATGGTGAAGGCAAAGCTATACAGACAAAGTCTCACATAGCAGCACACACATACACACTCACAAAAAGAGAAAAAGGGGAAAATAATAATATATCTTGCTCCCAAAGTCCACCTCCTCTACTTGGGATGATTCGTTGTCTATCCAGGTATTCCACAGATGCAGGGCACTTCAAGTTGATTATGGAGATGTAATCCGCTGGTTCTGAGGCTGCTGGGAGAGACCTCCCCCTCTCCTCTTTGTTCACACAGCTCCTGGGTTTCAGCTTTGGACTTGGTCCCACCTCTGCCCATAGCTCACCTGAGGGTGTTTTCTCTTCGTTCCGACATGACAGGGTTAATGGAGCAGCTGATTTGGGGGCTCTGGCTCAGTCCAGGGGTAGGGATGGGTACAGATGTGGGGCGAGCCTGCGGCAACAGAGGCTGGTGTGAATTTGCACCAGCCTGAGATGCGCCATGCATTCTCCCGGGGAAGTTGTCCTTGGATCCTGGGACCCTGGCAGTTGCGGCCTGCACAGGCTCCCGGGAGGGGAGGTGTGGAGAGTGACCTCTGCTGGCACACAGGCTTCTTGGTGGTGGCAGCAGCAGCCTTAGTGTCTTATGCCCATCTCTGGTGTGTGCGCTGATAGCCACAGCTTGCACGGGTTTCTGGAGCTCTTTTATGAGGCGTGCTTAATCCCCTCTCCTCTTGCACCAGGAAACAAAGAGGCAAGAAAAAGTCTCTTGTCTCTTCAGCAGCTACACACCCATCTCTGGAGCTCCTTTAAGTGACGTGCTTAAACCCCTCTCCTCGCGAACCAGGAAACAAAGAGGCAAGAAAATGTCTCTTGTCTCTTCGGCAGCTCTGCAGCCATGTCTGGAGCTCCTCTAAGCAGCACGCTTAATCCCCTCTCCTTGTGTCCCAGGAAGCAACGAGGGAAGAAAAGGTCTCTTTCCCCTTTGGCAGCTCCAGACTTCTCCCGGACTCCCTCCAGGCTAGCCGTGGTCCACTAACCCCTTCAGGCTGTGTTCACACAGTCAACCCCAGTCTTCTCCTGGCTTCTGACCAAAGCCCGAGACTCAACTCCCAGTCCCCGCCCTTCCCGGCGGGTGAGCAGACAAGCCTCTTGGGCTGGTGAGTGCTGGATGACACCGATCCTCTGTGCGGGAATATCTCCGCTTTACCCTCCACACCCTGTTACTGTGCTCTCTTCCGTGGCTCTGAAGCTTCCCCCTCTGGCACCCGCAGTCTCTGCCCATGAAGGGGCCTCTAGTGTGTGGGAACCTTTCCTCCTTCACAGATCCCTCCCACTGGTGCATGTCCTGTCCCTATTCTTTTGTCTCTGTTTATTCTTTTTTCTTTTGCCCTACCGAGGTACATGAGGAGTTTCTTGCCTTTTGGAAGGTCTGAGGTCTTCTGCCAGCCTTCAGTGGGTGTTCTATAGGAGCAGTTCCACGTGTAGATGTATTTCTGATGTATCTGTGGGGAGGAAGGTGATCTCTGCGTCTTACTCTTCCACCATCTTCTCCTGATTGCTCTAAATGTTTGATAGAATTCGGCTGTGAAGCCATCTGATCCTAGATTTTTGTTTTTTGGCAGATTTTTTGTAACAGTCTCAATTTCAGTGCTTGAGATTGGTTTGCTTATATTTTCTATTTCTTCCTGGTTCAATCTCAGAAGGTTGTGCTTTTCTAAGAATTTGTCCATTTCAACCAGGTTGTCCATTTTATTTGCATATAGTCACTTGTAGTAATCTCTCATAATTCTTTGTATTTCTGCACTGTCAGTTCTTCTTTTTCATTTCTATTTCTGTTGATTTGAGTTTTCTCCCTTTTTTTTGTGGTGAGTCTGCCTAGTGGTTTATCAATTTTGTTTATCTTCTTAAAGTACCAGCTTTTAGTTTTACTGATCTTTGCAATCTTTTTCCTCATTTCTCTTTCATTTATTTCTGATCTGATCTTTACGATTTCTTTCCTTCTACTAACTTTAGGTTTTTTTCACTCATCTTTCTCTAATTGTTTTAGTTGTAATGTTACGTTGTTTCAGATTTTTCTTGTTTCTTGCTATAGGATTGTATTGCTAAGAACTTCCCTCTTAGGACTGATTTTGCTGCATCCCATAGGTTTTGGATCATTGTGTCTTCATTGTCATTGTTTCTAGGTATTTTTTGATTTCCTTTTTGATTTCTTCAGTTATCTCTTTGTTATTTAGTAGTGTATTGTTTAGCCTACATATATTTGTAGTTTCTAAAGATTTTTTTCCTGAAATAGATATCTAGTCTCACAGCTTTGTGGTCAGAAAGGACACTTGATATGATTTCAGTTTTCTTAAATTTACTATGGATTCACTTGGGAGCCAAGATATCATCCATCCTGGAGAATGTTCCATGAGCTCTTGAGAAGAAAGAGTATTCTGCTGTTTTTGGATGGAATGTCCTATAAATATCAATTAAGTCCATCTTGTTTAATGTGTCATTTAAACCTTGTGTTTCCTTATTTATTTTCATTTTGGATGACCTGTCCATTGGTGAAAGCGGGGTGTTAATGTTCGCTACTATAATTGTGTTACTGTTGATTTCCCGTTTTATGGCTATTAGCATTTGCCTTATGTTATGAGGTGCTCCAATATTGGGTGCATAAATATTTACAAGTGTCATATCTTCTTCTTGGCTGGATCCCTTCATCATTATGCAGTGTCCTTTTTTGTCTCTTCTAATAGTTTTTATTTTAAAGTCTATTTATCTGATATGAGAATTGCTACTACAATTTTCTTTTCATTTCCTTTTGCATGGAATATCTTTTTCCATTCCCTAACTTTCAGTCTGTATGTGTCCCTAGTTCTGAAGTGGGTCTCTTTTAAACAGCATATATACAGGTCTTGTTTTTGTATCCATTCATCCAGTTTATGTCTTTTGGTTGGAGCATTTACTCCATCAAGATTTAAGGTGATTATCAATATGTATGTTCCTATTACCATTTTCTTAATTGTTTTGGGTTAGTTTTTGCAGGTCTTTTCCTTCTCTTGTGTTACCTGCCTAGAGAAGCTCCTTTAGTGTTTGTTTTAAAGCTGGTTTGGCAGTGCTGAATTCTCTTAAGTTTTGCTTCTCTCTAAAGATTTTAATTTTTGCACCAAATCTGAATGAGATCCTTGCTGGATAGAGTAATCTTTGTTGTATGTTTTTCCCTTTCATCATTTTAATTATGTCCTGCCATTTCTTTCTGGCTTGCATAGTTTCTCCTGAAAGATCAGCCGTTAACCTTATGTGGATTCCCTTGTATGTTATTTGTGGCTGTTCTCTTGCTGCTTTTAATATTTTTTTCTTTTATTTAAATTTTGATAGTTTAATTAATATGTGTCTTCTAGTGTTTCTCCTTGGATTTATCCTTTATGGGACTCTGCACTTCTTGGACTTGATAGACTTTTTCCTTTCCCATATTAGGGAAGTTTTCATCTATTATCTCTTCAAATATTTCTTAGACCCTTTGATTTCCTCTTCTTGTTCTGGGACCCCTATTATTCGAATGTTGGTACATTTCATGTTGTCCCATTGGTCTCTGAGACTGTCCTCAATTATTTTCATTCTTTTCCTTATTCTGCTCTGTGATAGTTATTTCCACTTTTTATCTTCCAGGCCAGTTGTCTGTTCTTCTGCCTCAGTTATTCTGCTATTGACTTCTTCTAAATTATTTTTAGTGTCATTTATTATGATATTCATCATTGTTTGTTTGCTCTTTAGTTCTTCTAGTTCCTGGCTAAACGTTTCTTGTATTTTCTCCATTCTTTTTTCTAGATTTTTGATCATCTTTACTCTCTATATTCTGAATCCTTTTTCAGTCAGACTGCCTGTTTTCTCTTCATTTGTTTGGTCTGGTGGTGTTTTATCTTGCTCCTTCATCTGCTGCATATTTATTTGTTTTCTCATATTGTTTAAATTGCTGTGTTTGAGGTCTCCTTTGTATAGCCTGCAGGTTTGTAGTTCCCATTATTTTTGTTGTCTTCCCCCAGTGGGTGAAGTTTGTTCAATGTCTTTTATAGGCTTCATGGTGGAGGAGACTGGTGCCTGTGTTCTGCCCAGTGGGGCTGGATCTTGTCTTTGTAGTGGGCAGGGCCACGCCTTGTGGTGTGTTCTGGGGTGTCTGTGAACTTATTATGATTTAAGGTAGCCTGTCTTCTAATCGATGGTGTTATATTCCTGTCTTGCTAGCCCTTTGGCACAGGTCATCCAGCACTGCAACTTGCTTGTTGTTGTGTGGTGCTGGATCTTGATATTACGTGGAGCCAGGAGATCTCTCGTGGTCCAGTGTCCTGAACTTGGCTCTCCCTCCTCAGTGGCTCAGCCCTGACACCAGGCCAGAGTACCATCACCTAGTCAGTTACATGGCTCAGAAGAAGAGAGTAAAAAGAAAGAAAAAGTCTAAAAATAATAAATAAAAAATTATTAAAATAATAATTAAAAATAATAATGATAATAAAAAGAAGACAGCAACCAAACCAATGAACAAATCCACCAATGATACCAAGCACTAAAGACTATACTAAGATAAACATAAAAATCTGAAACAAATCAGTAACAGACAGCAAACTCCAAATTTGTAGTTGCTCCCAAAGTCCACCCCCTCAATTTTGGGGATGATTCTTTGTCTATTCAGATATTCCTCATATGCAGGGTACATCAAGTTGATTGTGAGGATTTAATCTTCTGCTCCTGAGGCTGCAAGGATGTGTTTCTCTTTCTCTTCTTTGTTTACACAACTCCTGGGGTTCAACTTCTGTTTTGTCCCCACCTCTGTGTGTAGGTCACCCTCAGGCATCTATTGTCCACCCAGACAGCAGGAGTTTAAAGCAGCGTCTGATTAGGGCTCTCTTGCTCACTCAGGCCAGGGCGAGGGAGGGGGATGGTAGTTATAATTGGAATGCAGGGTGAACCTGAGTTGGCAGAGGCCAGGGTGATGTTGCAACAGCCTGAGGCACACAATGTGTTCTCCTGATGAACTTGTCCCTGGATCATGGGACGCTGGCTGTGGCGTGCTGCACAGCCTCCCAGGGGGTTGTGGATAGTGGACCTGTGCTTGCACACAGGATTCTTGGTGGCTGCAGCAGTAGTGTTAGCATTTCATGCCAGTCTCTGTGGTCTGAGCTGATTGCCGCAGCTCACACCTGTCTCTGTAGTTCATTTAGGCAGTGCTCTGCCTTCTTTGGGCAGACAGGGAATGAATCCCCTCTCTTTACACGCCCTAAAGCAATTGTCTCTTGCCTCTTAGTCAGGTCCAGACTTTTCCTGGACTCCCTCCCAGCTAGCTGTGTCACACCAGCCCCCTTCAGGCTGTGTTCATGCAGCCAAACTCTGTCCTCTCCCTTGAATCTGTCCTCTGAAGCCTGAGCCTCAGATCTCAGCCCCCACCTGCCCTGGGTGAGAAGACAAGCCTCTCAGGCTGGGAAGTGCTGCTTGGAACCAGTCCTCTGTGTGGGGATCTCTCCACTTTGCCCTCTGCATCCCTGATGTTGCATTCTCCTCCCTGGCTCCAAAGCTTCCCCCCAGCCACCCTCAGTCTCTGTCAGTGAAGGGGCTTCCTAGTGTGTGGAAACTTTTCCTCTTTCACAGCTCCCTCACAGAAGTGCAGGGTCTGTCCTTATTTTATTTATCTGTTTTTCTTTTGCCCTACTCAGATACATGGGGATTCTTTTGCCTTTTGGGAAGTCTGAGGTCTTCTGCTAGCATTCAGTAGGTGTTCTTTAGGACTTGTTCCACATGTAGATGTATTTTTGATGTATTTGTGAGGAGGAAGGTTATCTCCACATCTTACGCCTCTGCCATCTTGAAGATCCCCCTTGAGTACCTATTTTAAATTCTTTGGGGTAAAAACCTAGGAGTGGAATTTCTGAGTCATATAATGATTCTTAATTTTTGAGGGTCAACCAAACTCTTTCCCAAAGCTACCTAAGTATTTTATATTCCCATAAGCAATGTAATGCATAAAGGTTAAAATTTCTCAGCATGTTTGCCAACACTTGCTTCTTCCACTTTATTATAACCACCTTAAGGTGTGTGAAGTGGTATCCCATTGTGGTTTTGATTTACACATCACTAAAGACTAGCAATGTTGAGCATCTTTTATGTGCTCGTTGTTCATTTGTATATCTTCTGTGGAGAAATGTCTATTCAAATCTTTCCTCATTTTTTAAAAATAAGTTGTCTTGTCAGAATTCTTTAAATATTATTATACTAGATTCTTTATAGATTTGAAGATATGTGCTTATATTGTTTAGGTTGTCATTTTACTTTCTTGATAATGCTTTTTGATGTACAAAACTTTTAAAATTTCAAATCCAGTTTGTCATTTGGCTCATGATTTTAGTGTCATATGTAAGCTTCCACTGCCAAATCTGTGGTCATGAATATTACACGTATATTTTCTTCTCATAGTTCTATGTGTTCAGCTATTATGTTTAAGTCATTAATCCCTTTTTAGTTAATTTTTGTATATGGTATAGTGTGGAGGTTCACTTTTATTCTTTTGTATGTGGATATACTGTTTTACCAGGACACTTTCTTTAGAAGACTATTTTTTCCTAGTAAAAGTTTTGGCAAAATAAAAATAAATTCACCATAAACCTGACACAACCATAGAGTCTCACCAGCTGGCTACAATCAACCATAGACTCCAAAGTTCTTATCTGAACATGAATCCCACAGATTCTAGTAGCAATTCTGTTCACCACGGGCACCAGGAGCAGTCCCCTCTCTCTCACAAATGTCACCAGCTGGCCCTTCCATAATCCCAGAACTGGCTAACTGGTAAAGATCTTGCCTTTCAGAAGTCAACCTGTAGAGATTAGAAGAGGTGACCACATCTTTAAAAGTGTAGACATCAGTACAAAGATATAAGAATAAAAAAAGATTTAGGAAAACATGATACAAAAAAAGGAAACCAATAAACCTCTAGTAACTGATGCTGAAAAATGGAAATCAATAAACTGTCTGACAAAGATTTCAAAATAATTATCTTTAGTAAGCACAGATATAAAAAAACACACATAGCCAACTAAACAAAATCAGGTAAACAATACATGAACAAACTGAGAGGATCAACAAAAAATAGAAACAGTAAAATAGAACCAAATCAAAATCCTCTAGTTGGAGAAAGGCTAAACTGAAATTTTCAAAATAACTTCAATAACAGATTAGATTAAATAGAAGATAGAATTAATAAGCTCAAAAACAGGTCACTTGAAATTATTCAGTCAGAGAGCAAATATATAAAACGCCTCTGGGACTTCTGGGGTACAATCAAAGGAAACAATATATGCATTATGGGTGTAGCAGAAGGAAAATAGAGTGATAAAGGGATAGAAATGTTTTTATTTCTTTATTATTTTATTTTATTTTTTTGCTGTATTCGGGCCTCTCACTGTTGTGGCCTCTCCCATTGCGGAGCACAGGCTCCAGAAATGCAGGCTCAGCAGCCATGGCTCACGGGTTTAGCCGCTCCATGACATGTGGGATCTTCCCGGACCGGGACACGAACCCATATCCCCTGCATCAGCAGGCGGACTCTCAACCACTGAGCCACCAGGGAAGTCCCTAGAGATTTTATTTAAAGAAATAATACATAAAACTTCCCAAATTTGGTCAAGAAAATGAACATCCAGATTCATGAAGCCCCAAAATCTCCAGATATGTTGAGGTTTTAAAAATTTCCAACAACACAGATTACAAGTAAATTGTCAAATGACAAGCCCAAAGAGAGAATTTTGAAAATAGCAACAGAAAAGTGATTTTTCACATGTAAAGGAGACTCCATATCACTATGTGCCAATTTTTCAGGAGGAACCTTGCAGACTAGAAGGGGGTGGAGTGATATATTCCATGTACTGAATGAAAAAGAACTGTCAACCAAGAATATTATATCCAGTAAAACTGTACTTCAAAAATGAAGGCGATATCATGACTTTCAAAGATAAACAAAACCTGAGGGAAAACATCACCACTAGGCCTGCCTTACAAGAAGTGTTAAAGGACATTCTTCAAGTTGAAATAAACAGACTGTAAGCAGAAACACAAATGGCATATAAAAAAAAATCTTACTGGTTAAAGAAAATATATAAATAAACACAGAACATTCAGTACTGGTGATACATAAATCAGTTTTAGCCTGATTTTAAAAGTTAAAGGACAAAATTTTTGAGAATAACTATAATTACAAATATTTCTTAATGGATACAAATATAAAAAGAGGTAAACACTGACCTCAATAACATAAAGTGTGTGTGTTGGGGGAAGCAAAAGTGTAGAGCTTTTATATATAATTAAAGTTTAATTTCCATCAGCTAAAAATAGACTATTATAACTATAAGAAGTTCAGTGAAAGCCTCATGGTAACCATAAGTAGATACACAAAAGATAAAGAGAAAACAATCAGTGCCTATCACTAAAAAATGCATAAAACCACAAAGAAAGAGAGAAAAATAAGAGAGGAGCAAGAGAAATATAAAGCAAACAGGAAAAAAAATGAACAAATGGCAATAGTAACTCCTTATCTATCATTGATGACATTAAATGTAAATGGATTAAATTCATCAATTGAAAGAAAAAGTGGTTGAATGGATTTTAAAATGACCCAAATATATGCTGTCTACAGAGATTCACAATAGAATTAAGAGTAAATATATCCTGAAAATGAAGGGATAGATCAAGAAATTCTATGAACAATGCAAGCAAAACTGAGCTGACATGGTTGTACTTCTATCAGACAAAATAGACTTTAAGTCAAAAACTCACAAGGGACAAAGAAGGTCATTACATGATGATAAAAAGATCAATTCTAGAGGAAGATACAATAATTACAAATAGATATGCTCCCAACATCAAAGCCCCTAAATATGTAGAGCAAACCCTGAAAATTTGAAGGAAGAAATAAATAGCAATGCAATAATAGTGGAAGACTTCTGTATTTTACATTCAGTAATGGATAGATCATCCAAATACAGAATCAATAAGGAAACAACAGACTTGAACAACACTATAGAGCAAATGGAATTAGCAAACATATACAGAACATTCTACCAGCCAGCAGTAGAATACATAATTTTTTTCAAGAGATTATGAATCATTCACTAAGCTGGCTTACAGGCTATCTAACAAAACAAGTCTTAACAAATTAATGAAAACAAATAATTCCAAGTGTATTTTGAAACACAATGGAAAAAAACTAGAAATCAGTAACAAAATTGGGAAACTCATAAATACATTAAAATTAAACAACAAAATCTTAACCACTGGGTCAAAGAAGAAATAAAAAATAATTTAGAAAATATTTGAGAAAGTGAAAAATAAAAGTATAACACACAAAAATTTGTAGAATACAGCAAAAGGGGAAATTTTATAGTAATAAACACCTGCATTAAAATAAGAAAACTTTAAAATAGCCTAACTTTATTTATTTTTTCATTTTATTGGAGTATAATTGCTTTAAAATGTTGTGTTAGTTTCTACCTGACAACAAAGTGAATCTCCTATATTTATACATATATCCCCATATCCACTCCCTCTTGACCCTCCCTCCCACCCTCCCTATCCCACCCCTCTAGGTCATCACAAAGCATTGAGCTGGTCTCCCCGTGCTATGCAGCAGCTTCCCACTAGTTACCTATTTTTCATTTGGTAGTGTATATATGTCAATGCTCCTCTCTCACTTCAAATACCATATGCTAATGCATATATATGGAATCTAAAAAAGAGGTGCTGATGAACCTAGTGGCAGGGCAGGAATAAAGATGCAGACGTAGAGAACAGACTTGAGGACAACCTAAATTTACACCTCAAGGAACTAGATAAAGAAAAACAAAGCCCAAGATTTGTAGAAGGAAGGAAAATATATAAATCAGAAAATAGAATATGAGTAGAAAAAATTGAATGTAGATGCTTTTTTGAAAACAAAATCAAAATTAACAAATTCTTAGATAGACTAAGAAAGAAAAAAAAGGTATGACTAATAAAAATTAAAGAAAATACATTACAACAGATGCCACAGAATTTTTTAAAAATTTATGAGGGCTTCCCTGATGGCGCAGTGGTTGAGAGTCCACCTGCCGATGCAGGGGACACGGGCTCGTGCCCCCGTCTGGGAGGATCCCACATTCTGCAGAGTGGCTGGGCCCATGAGCCATGGCTGCTGAGCCTGTGCATCCGGAGACCCTGTGCTCTGCAACAGGAGAGGCCACAACAGTGAGAGGTCTGTGTACTGCAAAAAAAAAAAAAAATTATGAGAATATTATAAACAATTATATGCCAACAAACTGGCCAAGTTCAAAGACATAGATAAATTCCCAGAAATATAAAAGCTCTTGAGACTGAATCAAGAAGAAATAGGAATCACTTTACACACGAAAAGAGAGAGAGATACTAACTCAGTAATGAAAAACCTCCCTAAAAGAACCAGGACCAGGACCAGATGACTGCACAGACAAATTCTATAAAAGTTTCAGAAAAGAATTAATATCAATTTTGTTTAAACTCATGTAAAAGACAGAAGAAGAAACACTTCTAAACTCATCTGAGGCATTGCTCTGACATCAAAGTCAGACAAATAAATTACATAAAAGAAAACTACAGGCCAATATCCCTGATGAATATGAATGCAAAAATCCTTACAAATATTAGGAAACAGAATTCAGAACCACATTAAAAAGATGATGCACCATTAACAAATGGGACTGATCCTTGCCTAAGCAAGTAGGCTTCAACATTGGAAAATCAGTCAATGTGATACACCACATTAACAGAATAAATAACAAAATTCACATTATCAATTTAATAGACACAGAAAAAAAAAAGAAAGAAAAAAAAAATAGACACAGAAAAAGCATTGACCAAATTCAACACAATTTCATGATAAAAAAATTTATCAATAAATTAAGTATAGAATAAAATGGCATCAACACTATAAAGGCTGTATATGAAAAGCCCACAGAAAACATCATGATCAACAGTGAAAAAGTAAGCTTTTTATTTACTATTTTGAACAAGGCAAGGACGATGCCCATTCTCACCACTTCTATTCAACCTGGACTGGAAGTCCTAGCCACAGAAATTAGGCAAGTCACAGAAATAAAAGGCATCCAAATTGGAAAGGAAGAAGTAAAATAATCTCTGTTTGCAGGTGACATATCCTATTATGTAGAAAGCCCTATAGAATCAATAAAATAAACTTTTATAACTAATGAATGAATTCAGTAATTTTTCAGAATTAATAATTAGAACAGCAAATCAATAGATTGCTGAAACATGATCATCTTGTATAAGTAAATTTTTATACTCATTGAGCAACAATCCCCAATATACCCCTCACTCCATATCCTGGTAACCATATTATATTGTCTAGTTCTAGACATTTGCCTATTTTTATGCCTCATATTTAATAAGTCATTCATTATTTGTCTTTCTGTGAAGGACATTTCATTTAGCATAAAGTTCTTCAGGCTTATCCATGTTGCTGCAAATGATAGGATTTTCTTCCTTTTTTGGGCTGCATAATAATCCATTTTATGTATATACTACATTTTACTTATTAATTCACCCCTTGACAGATCCGCTGATCTGATTTCAAATCCTGCAACATTACCTGATATGTCCCTATCTTAACTAATATGAATACTACTACAATGTACTTGGGAGTGCAGATATCTATTTGAGAACCTGATTTCAATTTTTGATTTTCATTTCCCTGATGACTAGAAATATTGAGCATCTTTTAATATACCTGTTGGCCTTTTGTGTGTATTATTTGGATAAATGTGTGTTAAAGTCCTGTGTCCATTTTTAATCAGGTTATTGTGGGTTGTGCTTGTTTTTGTTTGTGTTTTGTTATTGAGATGTAGGAGTTACTTATATATTTTTAAAATAATTCTTTATCGAATATTTGGTTTATAAATATAATTTCCCATTCTATAGGTTGTCTTTCCTTTCTGTTGATTATTTATTTTTCTTTGCAGAAGTTTTTTAATGTGATATAGTCCTACTAGTAAATGTTTGCTTCTGTTACCTGTGCTCTTGATATCATAGACAAGAAATTTGCCAAGACCAATATAAAGAAGTTTTCTCCTTTGTGTTATTCTAGGATTTTTACAGCTTCAAGTATTACATTTAAATCTTTAATCTATGTAAAGTTAAATTTTATATATGCTGTAGGATAAAGATCCAATTTCATTCTTTTGTTGTGGATTTTTGGTTTACACATTACCATTTATTGAAGAGACTATCCTTTCCCTGTTGTGAGTTCTTGGCACCCTTGTTGAATTCAGTTGATGACGGCTATCTTTCTTGGCTCTATATTCTGTCCCACTGCCCTATATGTCTATTTTTAGGCCAATACCATACTATTTTTTATTGAAGCTATATATTTTGAAATCAGGAAGTGTCATACATCCATCTCTTCTTTTTTCTTGCTCAACATTCTTTTGGTTATCTTGAATCTTTTATCTTTCATTAAAAAATTAGGATTTTTATTTTTGTTTCTGTAACAAATTTCTTTAAACTTTGATAGAGATTGCAGTGAATGTGTAGATCACTTTGGGTACTGTGGATATTTTTACATTATTAATTCTACCAATTATGAATACAAAATGTCTTTCCATTTATTTGTCTAGTTTCTTTACTTTCGTCAATATTTTACTGGTTTTAGTTTATAAGTTTTTTACATTGTCTGTCAAATTTATTCCTAAATAGTTAATTCCTTTTGTTGCCCAAATGAGAATGTTTTTAAAATTTCCTTTTCAGATGTTTTATTGTTAGCGTATAGAAATGAAACTACCTTTTGCGTGTTCCTTTTAAATACTGCAAATACTGGGTTGGTTTGTGACTTCTAAGAGATCTTTTTCTAGATTTTTAAGAGTTTTTAACATATTAGAACATGTTATATATAACTAGATGTAACTTAACTTCTTCCTTTCTGATTTGGATGCATTTTATTTCTGTTTCTTGACTAATTGCTCTGGATAGGACTTCCATTATTAAGTTGAATAAAAATGGGTAGAGTGGACATCATGTTCTTGTTCCTAATCTTAGAGGAAAATCTTTCAGGTTTTCACTATTGGATATGATTTAAGCTGTAGGCTTGTCAAATATGGGCTTAATTTTTGTTCAGGTTGATTTCCTCTATTCTGATTTGTTGAGTTTTTAATGATAAAATGTGTTGAATTTTGTCAAATGCTTCTTCTATATCCATTGATACAACCATATGATTTTTCTTATTTGTTATGCTAAAGTAGTGTTTCATATTGATTGATTTGCACAAGTTCAACAAACCTTGCATCCATGTAATAAATTGTATTTGATCATGGAATTTTTAAAATAATGTTCTGTTTAATTCAGTTTGCTAGTATATGTTTTATGAGTTTTATATCCATGTTCATATGGGATATTCTTCAGTAGTTTTCCTTTCCTGTAATGGTCTGGCTTTGGAATCAAGGTAAAGTTGGTCTCATTCTATGAAGTAGAAAGAGTTTTCTGTTCTTTTTGGGTAAATACCAAGGAGTACAACTGCTGGATATTATGTAAGAGTATATTTAGTTTTATAAAATGTCACCAAACTGTCCTTCAAAATTGCTATACCATTCTGCATTTCCAACAGAAATGTATGAGAGTTCCTGCTGTTCCACATTCTTTCCAGCATTTGGTACTATCAGTGTTCTCAATTAAGTCCATTCGAACAGGTGTGCAGTCATAGATCATGTTGCTTTAATTTCCATTTCCCTGATAACAAATGATGTGGATCATATTTTCATGTGTTTATTTGTCATATGTATTTTTTTTGGTAAGGTGTCTGTAAAGGTCTGGCCCATTTTTAATGGAATTGTTTTCTTATTGTTGAGTTTTAAGAGGGTTTTTTTCTGTATTTTGGATAACAGTCCTTTATCAGATGTGGATTTTGCAAATATTTTCTCCCAATATATGGATTATCTTCTCATTCTCCTGACATTGTTTTTCACAGAGTAGAAGTGGGGTTTTTTTGTTGTTGTTTTTGTTTGTTTTTTTAATGAAGTCTAGTTTATTAATTATTTCTTTTGTGGGTTGTCCCTTTGGTGTTGTATCTAAAAAGTCATCACCATAGCCAGGACCATGTAGGTTTACTCCTGTTTTAATATTTATATCTGTGATGTATTTTTAGTTAATTTTTGTGCCAGGTGTAAAGTTTTTGTCTAGATTAAATTTTTGCATATGTGTGTCCAGTTGTTCCAGCACTATTTGTTGAAGAGATTATCTTTGTCTCATTGTAGTACCTTTCTCTTTTGTTAAATATCAGTGAAGTTGTCTATATTTATGATCATCTATTTTTGGACTCTATTCTGTCCCACTGATCTATTTGTTTATTTTTTAGCCATCATTATGCTGTCTTTAATATTGAGGATTTATAGTAAATCTTGAAGTTGGGTAGTTTCCATCCTCTAACTTTGTTCTTCTCTTTAAATATTTTGTTAAATATTCTGGGTCTTTTGCCTCTCCATACAAACTTTAGAGTTAACTTTTCAAAATCTATAAAATAACTTGCTGGGATTTTGATTGGGCTTTCACTAAATCTGTAGATCATTTTGGAAAGAACTGACATTTTGACAATATTGAGTCTTCCTCTTCACTAGCATGGAATATCTCTCCAATTAGTTAATATTTATTCATTGGTGTTTTATATTTTTTTCTCCCATACAAACTTTATATATTTTGTTAGATTTATACTGAAGTATTTCATTTTTTGGATGCTAATGTTAATGATATTTTGTTTTTAACTCCAAATTCTACTTTATTTTTGTTTGTATATAGTAAAACACTCGAATTTTTATATTATCCTTGAATCCTACAACATTGTTATAATTGCTTTTTAGTTTCAGAAGTTTGTTGTTGTTGTTGTTGTTGATGATTATTTTAGATTTTCTGCATAAACTGTCATGTCATCTGCAAACAAATACAGTTTTATGTTTTCTTCCCAATTTGTGTGCTATTTATTTCCTTTTCTTGTCTTACTGCTTTAGGAAGGACTTCCAGTATGATGTTGAAAATGAGTGGTGAGGAAGAATATACTTGCTTTGTACTTATATCTTTGAGGGAAATCTTCAAGTGTCTCATCTTTAACTATAGTGTTACCTGTATGGGTTTTAGATAGCTGTTATTGTGATGAGAAAGTTCCCCTATATAACTAGTTTATTGAGAATTTTTCTCATGAATGAATGCTAGACTTTGTCAAATGCTTTTCTGCATCTGTTGAGATGATCACAAGCAGTTTTTATTTATTTATTTATTTTTGTCTGTTGATGCGATGTATTATATTAATTGATCTTAAAATATTGAACCAGCCTCAAATACCTGAAGTAAATCTCAATTGGTCATATTATATAATTAATTTTATACTTTTTTTTAAAGGAGTATTGATTTCCTAGTATTTTTGAGGATTTTTTCACTTATGTTCATGAAAGATATTGGTCTGTAATTTTTATTTCTTTAAATGTCTTTACCTGATATTTATATCAGAGAAATATTTTGACACATAGAATGAGTAAGAATATATTTTTTCTGCTACTATCCTGTGAAAGAGATTGTAGAGAACTAGTATAATTTCTTCTTTAATTGTTTGGTCAAATTCTTCAGTGAACTCAGATGGGCCTGGTGCTTTCTGTTTTGAAAAGTTATTGATTAAATTTCTTTAAAATACATTATTGCATTCAGACCATCTTATTTCTTCTTGTGTGAATTTTGCTGATTTTATTCTTCAAAGAATTAGTTCATATCTTCTAGATTATCAACTATGTGGGCACAGTTGTTAATAGTATTCCTTTACTATCCTTTTAATTTTTCTGGGATCTGTAGTGAGCCCCCTCTTTCATTTCTGAAATTAGTAATTTGTGTCCTATATTATTTTTTCTTAGTTTACCTGGCTAGAGGCCATCAATTTTATTTTCTGTTTCAAAGAAACAGCCACTTGTATGCAATTTCAAACAATATCTACACATACATTTTGCCCATTTAAAATTATTATTTGTTATTTTTGTGTTGTTTTGTTTTGCTATTGAATTGTATGAGTTCCTTATATGTTTTTATATTAACCACTTAGTGGATATATGGTTCACAGATATTTTTCCAAGCCCATAGGTTGCCTTTTTATTTTAGTGATTGTTTCTTTTGATATGATGTAGTTTGATTTCAGTTTGACATAGTTCCACTCATGTATTTTTGCTTTTGTTTCCTTTGCTTTTGATATCAAATCCAAAAATATAATTGCCAAGACCACTGTCAAGGAGAACTTTCCTATATTTTCTTCTAGGTGTTATACAGTTTCAGATCTTATATTTAAATCTTAAATTCATTTTGAGTTGGGTATTGTGTATTGTGTACGATAGGAGATCAATTTCATTATTTAACATGTGTATTTACAGTTTTACAAAAAACATTTATTGAAGACACTATCTTTAGCCCATTGTGTGTTCTTAGTGCCTTTGTTGAAAATTTATTGACTATATATGTGTGAATTTATTTCTGGACCTCTATTCTGTTCCATTGGACCATGTGTCTGTTTTATGTCAATACCATACTTATTTGATTTTGAGGATTTGTAATATAGTTTGGAATCAGGAAATGTGATACATCCATCTTTGTTCTTCTTGCTCAAATGCTTTGGCTCCTTGGGGTCTTTTGTGCTGTCATATGGATATTAGATTTTTTTGTCTGTGAAAAGTGTCATTGGAATTTGATAGGAATTGAATTGACTTTGTGGATCACATTGGGTAGTATGGATATTTTAGTAATATTTTGTCTTCAGTCCATGAACATGGATGTATTTATATTTATTTGTGTTGTCTTCAGTTTTTTGCATCACTGTTGTACGGTTATCATTGCATAGGTCTTTTACCTCCTTGGTTAGATTTATTTGTAAGAATTTTATTATTTTGATGCTATTGTAAATGGTATTATTTTATTGTCTCATATAGTTGATAGTGTATAGAAACATAACTGAATTTGAATATTATTTTTTACCTGCAACTTTACTGTGTTCACTTACTAGTTCTAATACTTTTTTGGTGGAATCTTTAAAGTTTTAATCTGCAAACAAAGATAATTATATTTTACTTTTTCCAATTTGGATGGCTTTGATATTTTTTCTTGCCTAATTCTCTGGCTAAACTATCAGTGGTATGTTAATAAAAATAGTTATTATGGATACCTTTGTCATTTTCCTGGTCTTAGATAAAAATCTTTCAGATTTTCACCATTAAGTACGACATTAGGGCTTCCCTGGTGGTCCAGTGGTTAAGACTGTGCTTCCAATGCAAGGGGCATCCCTGGTCAGCGAACTAAGATCCTGCATGCCTCATGATGTGGCCAAATAAATAAATAAATAAAGGCTATCTTAAAGAAAAAGTATGGCATTAGCTGTGTCCTTGCCATAATTGGCTTTCAGTATATTGAGGTACATTTCATTTATACCTAATTTGTTGAGAGCTTTTATCGTAAAAGTATACTGAATTTTTGTCAAATGCTTTTTTTTATATCTATAGAGATAATCATATGTTTTCTATCCTTCATTTTGTTTATATGGTACATCGACTTTTATTGATTTGTGTATGTTGAAATAACTTCAAATCCTAAGGATAAACTCCACTTAATTATGCTGTGTGATCATTTTAATGTACTGTTGAATTCAGTTTGTTAATATTTTGGTGATAATATTTGCATTGGTGTTCATCAAAGACAGTGGCCTTTAATTTCATTTTATTTTAGTGTTTTCATCTGGTTTGGCTATTAGGGTAGTACTGGCTTCATAAAATATCTTTGTGTTTTTTTCTCTTCAGTTTTTTGGAAGAATTTGAGAAGGATTGGCATGAATTCTTCTTTAAAAGATTGGTAGAATTCAAAAGTAAAGCTGTCTTTTCCTGAACTTTTCTTCATTTTTGATTACTAATTCAACCTACTTTTAATTTTACAGAGTTTTAATTTCTTTAAAATTAAATATTGGTGGGTTTTCTTCATTTACTTTATTTGGCAAAAATTGTATATAGTCATATCTTAAGATACTTTGTATTCTTTGGTATTACTTATAATGTCCCCCATTCTTTTATAATTTTATTTATTTGAGCCTTTTTTCTTGTTTTCTTAGTCTAGCTAAACATTTACCAATTTCATTTGCTTTCCCAAAAAACAGAAACATGAATTTGTTAATCTTTCCATATTTTCTTTCTAATCTTTATTTCATTTTTTTCTGTCCTGTTACTTTTTATTTTTTTCATAACTTTGGGCTTCCTTTCTTGTTTTTATTCTAGTTCTTTGAAGTATAAATTTAGATTTTTTGAGATTTTTCTTTTTTCATAATGTAATTTCTTATTATAAACTTCCCTCTTGTTGTTGAACTCTAGTTTTATACAAATTGTGATGAGAACAGATGTTTAGTGTGATTTCACTATTCTTAAATTTGTTAAGACTTGTTTAGTAGCTGTACCTATGCTCTATCTTGGAGAATGTTTCATACGTGCCTGAAAACAATGTGCATTTTGCTACTGTTGGATGGAATGTTCTATATATTTTTGTTAAGTTTATTTTATTTGATGTTTAATTCAAGGTCAATATTTCATTGTTGATTTTCTGTCTGGATGATCTATCTATTTGTGAAAGTAAAATATTAAAGTTTCCTACTATTATTGTATTGCTATTTCCCCCTTCTAATCAGTTAATATTTCCTTTATATACTTAGCTCCTCCCATGTTAGGTGCATACATATTTATAATTGTTATGTCCTCTTGATTAAGTCAATACTTCATCATCATATAATAACATTTTTATCTCTCCTTTTACTTAAAGTATTAAGTATTTTTTTAAGTTAAAGTATTTTTCATCTGATGTAAATATAGCTACCATTGACTTCTTTTGGTTTCCATTTTCATGGACTATACTCTTTTCTATGCTTTCTCTCTTTTTTTTAAGATTTAATTTTATTTACTTTTGGTTGCATTGGGTCTTCATTGCTATGCACGGGCTTTCTCTAGTTGTGGCAAACAGGTGTTACTCTGTTGTGGTGCATAGGCTTCTCCTTGTGGTGATTTCTCTTGTTGTGGAGCATGGACTCTAAGCACACGGGCTTCAGTAGTTGTGGCACGCAGGCTCTAGAGCACAGGCTCAATAGTTTTGGTGTACAGGTTTAGTTGCTCCATGGCATGTGGAATATTCCTGGACCAGGGATCTAACCCATGTCCCTGGCATTGGCAGGCAGATTCTTATCCACTGCACCATGAGGGAAGTCCCTCCATGCTTTCACTCTTGTTTTATGTGTCCTGACAGCTGAAGTGAGTCTGTTGTATGCATCATGTAGACAAATCTTTTATTATTATTATTATTCAGCCCCTTTATGGTTTTGACTGAAGAATTTAATCCATTTGTATGAAGTGATTATTGATGTATAAGAGCTTACAACAGCCATTTTTAAATTATTTATAGATTTTTTTCTAAATGTTTCCATTTTTTTCTTATCTTGCTACCTTCCTTTCTCATTTGATGATTTTCTACTTTATTTCCTTCTTCTTCATCTTTTACCTATCTGCTATAGACTTTTTTATTTTTGCAGCTACCATGAGACAACGTCTTACAGGTATTACAGCCTACTTTCAGCTGGTAACAACTTCCATCACATGCAGTGTATCTACATTTTTCTCTTCCTCTGACGTTTTATATTTTTGATGTCACCATTCACATCTTTTAATGTGTTCATTAACAAATATCATTGTTATAATACTTTTAATACATATACTCTTCTTTACCAGTGAATTTTATATTTTCATAAGCATTCATGTTAATATACAGCATCTTTTTGCTTAGGCTTGAAAAATTCCCTTTAACTTTTATTGTAAGTCTAACATAGTGGTAATGAACTCCCTCAGCTTTTGTTTGTCTGGGAAAATCTTTAACCTTCTTTCAATTCTGCACAACTCTACCAGGTAAGATATTCTCAGTTTAAGATTTCTTTCTTTCAGCACTTTCAGTATATCATTCTGCTTACTTCTGGTCTGCAATGTTTCTGATGAGAAATCCACTAATAGCCTTATGGGTGCTCCCTTGAACAAGACAACTCATTTGTTTTCTTACTCCTTTTTTTAATATCTTTATTGGAGCATAATTGCTTTACAATGGTGTGTTAGTTTCTGCTTTATAACAAAGTGAATCAGTTATACATATACATATGTTCCCATATCTCTTCCCTCTTGCATCTCGCTCCCTCCCACCCTCCCTGTCCCACTCCTCAAGATGCTGTTTGATTTTCATGTTTCTCAGTGTAGACTTCTTTTTGTTCCCCTTATTTGAGGTTTTGGCATTCATGAATCAGTATGTCCATTTATCTCCCTCAATTTGGGAAGTTTCAACTATTTTTAAAAATAAGTTTCTTGTCACTTTCTTTCTCCCTTCTCCTGTTGGGATCCCCTTAGATGCATACAGTGGTTTAATTGATTATGTTTCATAAGACCTCTAGGCTTTCTTCATTTTTTTGTCTTCTTTTCTTTCTTTTTGCTCCTCTGATTGGACAATTTTAAATCACCTGTCTAAGTCAGCTTATTCTTTCTTCTGCTTGTTCAAGTATGCTGTTCATAGTCTATTGAAATTTTTAGTTCAGTTATTGTATTCTTCAGCTCCAATGTTATTAATTTATTTTCTATGGTTTCATTTTCTTTGTTACTATTCCCATAATATTCATGTATTATTTTCCTGATTTAATTTTGTCAACTACTTTTGTTTTCTTGTATCTCACTTAGTGTCTTTAAGTCAATAATTTTGAAATCTTGGTCAAGCAATTTATTGATCTTCATTTTTTTGTAGGATCAGTCACTGGAGATTTACTTTGTCCCTTTGATAGTCTCATATTTCTCTGGTTCACTTTTTTCCTAGTAGCTTTGTTGGTTTTCTGCACATCTGAAGAAGCAGCCACCTCTTCTCTCCTTTATACAGTGGTTTTGGCAATAAAAATCCTTCACCAATCAGCCTGGCTAGAGATTCCAGGAGTCTCTCAAATGTTTTATGGTACTGTGCATGTTCTACCCCCACTTTCCCTCCTGGCAAATAAGTTTAAGTTTTTGTGCTTTCTCCCAGTTTCTCCAAGCCATGCCAGCTCATTCATAAGCTCCCTCCTCTTTTCCTTATGGGAATACACTGGAATGCCAGGAGGCTTGTTGCAAGCTCCACTTCTCTTCATAACTTCTGAAAGAGATGTCACAGTATTGTTAACCTTCTCTCAGTCTTGAAGAGATATGCAGGATATTGAAAGCTGCCTACATTTTCACCCAAGAGAGTGCACTAAAATTATAGCAGACTGGTTGAAAATGGATCACTAACTTACACCTGAAGGAAAAGTTTTAATCCTGTGAACCTTTTCTCAGTCCCACATAAATGAGCTGGCTGCCTAAAGCTTCTTGTCACTTTTCTCTGGTGGAGTGTACTGGAATGCCAGGATGCTGGGTGCAGCTCCAGTTCTCTCCCTTCCTCTTGAAAGAAAAGTCTCAGGGTTTTGCACATACTCTCATTGCCACAAAACCATGCAAGCTGCTGAGAGATGCTTGCTTCTTTTCCCAAGAGAAGTACCCTGGAGTTCCAAGAGACAGGGTGCAGCGCCAAATCTCTCTCTTCTTTTTTTTTTATCGGACTATAATTGCTTTACAATGTGTGTTAGTTTCTCTTGTACAATGTAGCGAATCAGTTATATGTATACCTATATCCCCTCCCTCTTGGACCTCCTTCCCACCCACCCTCATCTCACTCATTTAGGTCATCACAGAGCACTGAGCTGAGCTTCTTGTGCTTTATAGCATGTTCCCACTAGCTATCTATTTTATGCATGGTAGCTTAAATATGTCAATCCTAATCTCCCAGTTGGTCCAACCCTCCTCTTCACCCCTGTGACCAAATGTCCATCCTCTATTCCTGCCCTGCAAATAGGTTCATTTGTATCATTTTTCTAGATTCCACATATATGTGATAATATGCCATACTGGTTTTTCTCTTTCTAGCTTACTTCACTCTGTATAACAGGTGCTAGGTCCATCCACATCTCTACAAATGAACTAATTTTGTTCCTTTATATGACTGAATAATATTCCATTGTATATATATATATACACTACATCTTCTATATCCATTCCTGAGTTGATGGACATTTAGGTTGCTTCCATGTCTTGGCTAGTTTAAATAATGTTTCTATGAACATTGGGCTACATGTGTCTTTTTTTTTTTTTGCGGTATGCAGGCCTCTCACCACTGTGGCCTCTCCCGTTGTGGAGCACAGGCTCCAGACACACAGGCTCAGTGGCCATGGCTCACGGGCCAAGCCACTCCATGGCACGTGGAATCTTTCCAGACTGGGGCACGAACCCGTGTCCCCTACACTGGCAGGCGGACTCTCAACCACTGTGCCACCAGGGAAGCCCTACATGTGTCTTTTTGAATTATGGTTTTCTCAAGGTATATGCCCCATAGTGGGATTGCTGGGTCACATGGTAGTTCTATTTTTACTTTTTAAAGTAACCTCCATACTGCTATCCACAGTAGCTGTATCAATTTGCATTTTCACCAACAGTGCAAGAGTGTTCCCTTTACTCCACACCCTCTCCAGCATTTATTGTTAGTAGATTTTTTGATGATGGCCATTTTGACCAGTGTGAAGTGATAGCTCGTAGTTTTGATTTGCATTTCTCTACTAAGTAGTGATGTTGAGCACCTTTTCCTGTGCCTCTTTGCCATCTTATGCCTTCTTTGGAGAAATGTCTATTTAGGTCTTCTGCCCATTATTAAATTCTGTTGTTTGTTTTTGTGATATTGAACTGCATGAGGGGCTTGTGTATTTTGGAGTTTAATCTTTCGTAAGTTGCTTCATTTGCAAATATTTTCTCCCATTCTGAGGGTTGACTTTTTGTCTTGTTTATCATTTCCTTTTCTGTGCAAAGCTTTTAAGTTTAATTAGGTCCAATTTGTTTATTTTTGTTTTTATTCTCATTATTCTAGGAGGTGGCTCAAAAAAGATCTTGCTGCAATTTATGTCAAAAAGTGTTCTTCCTATGTTGTCCTCTAAATATTTTATAGTGTCTGACCTTACATTTAGGTCTTTAATCCATTTTGAGTTTATTTTTGTGTATGGTGTTAAGGAATGTTCTAATTTCATTATTTTACATGTATCTCTCCATTTTTCCCAGCACCACTTATTGAAGAGGCTGTCTTTGCTCCAGTGTATATTCTGGCTTCCTTTGTCATAGATTAAATGACCATAGGTGTATGGGTTTATCTCTGGGTTTTCTACCCTGTTCCATTGATCTCTATTTTTGTTTCTGTGCCTGTACTGTACTGGAGCCGTGTAGTATAGTCTGAAGTCAGGAAGCCTGATTCCTCCAGCTCCAATTTTATTTTTTTCTACAAGATTCCTTTTCCTATTTGAGTTTTTTTGTGTTTCTATACAAATTGTAAATTATTTTGTTCTAGTTCTGTGAAAAATGCCATTGGTAATTTGATAAGAATTGCATTGAATCTGTAGGTTGCCTTTTGTAGTATAGTCATTTTGACAATATTGATCCTTTTATCCAAGAACATTGTATATGTCCCCATCTGTTTGTGTCTTCTTTGGTTTATTTCATCAGTATCTTATAGTTTTCTACATACAGGACTTATACCTTCTTAGGTAGGTTTATTCCTAGATTTTTTATTATGTTTGTTGGAATGGTAAATGAAATTGTTTCCTTAATTTCTTTTTTTGATCTTTCATTGTTAGTATATAAGAAGGCAAGGGTTTTCTCTTAAGTTTGCATCCTGTGACTTTTGTAAATTCATTGGTTAGTCTAGTAGTTTTCTGGTGGCATTGTTAGGATTTTCTATGTATAGAATCATGTCATCTGCACACAGTGACTGATTTACTTCTTTGCCAATTTAGATTCCTATTATTTCTTTTTCTTCTCTGATTGCTGTGGTTAGGACTTCCAATATAATGTTGAATAATAGTGGCGAGAGTGGGCACACTTGACTTGTTCCTGACTTTAGAGGAAATTCTTTCAGTTTTTCACCACTGAGAATAATGTTTGCTGTGGGTTTGTCATATATGGCCTTTATTATGTTGAGGTAGTTTTCCTCTATTCCCACTTTCTAGAGAGTTTTTATTGTAAATGGGTGTTGAATTTTGTTGAAAGATTTTCTGCATCTATTGAGATGATCATATGGTTTTTATACTTCAATTTGTTAATATGGTGTATTTGACCTTTTTGGTTAGAAACATATATATATATATATATATATATACACACACACACACACATATATATATACACACACACACATGCACAATCCGTGCCTCTGTTCATGTTTTTAAACTGCTTTATAATAGTGCTTTTCCCACATGATTGACTAAGAAAGTAAGCTAAATTGATTACTGCTCATTTGGACTTTAACTTCATTCTTGTAGTATCTTTAACACTCATTCTCTTTCTTTTTAATTCCATACCGTTTGCTTCATGGCAAAATGCAGTTCAAAAGAAGTAAGATGAAGTTTTCAAAATCTAGTTCTAGTTAAAACATCTCTACTTGAAATTACTTTGTTAGATACTCAAGAATTTGAGAACAGAAAATGAATTTCATGTTTCAAAGCATCAGATAATGTGGTGCCTTATTAAACAAAATTATAATAATATATCATGGTTTCTGTTGCAATTTTTGACTTCTCAAAAAATTTAAAGGATACAGTTGCTTTCTTAATTATTACAGCTTTGAGAGTCAATGTATTAAATCTTGCAAGTCCATAATTTCCTACAAAGAATACTGAGTCTGTGTTCAAGGGAAAATTCAGCTTTGTAATTACTGTCCTAGCTTCCCTACAATGAATGTTTGAGTATTTAAAGAAAGTATACAAAATAATTATTCTGAACCCTAGTTTACTTATAATAAAAATGACACATTGTGTTTCTGAAAATTTAGTCAAAAATTTGGTTAGTCCAATCAGATAATTTTTTATTTCCTAGTGACATATTGGCTCTCACTTCAACTCCAGTGAATTAGCTATTAGTTTTTGTATTGTGTGAATGAAGCTTCTAAGAATATAGAATCTCATTTCAATAAATTTGGATAGTCAGGAAAAAGAGAATAAACAAATAGAGTTGGTAAGTTATTTTTATTTAAATTTATAATCAAGACTAACACAGAATATTACAACTGCTATAGAACTGTTTTAATTGCACATTTTCTTTTTTTTTTAACATCTTTATTGGAGTATAATTGTTTTACAATGGTGTGTTAGCTTCTGCTTTACAACAAAGTGAATCAGTTATACATATACATATGTTCCCATATCTCTTCCCTCTTGCGTCTCCCTCCCTCCCACCCTCCCTATCCCACCCTTCTAGGTGGTCACAAAGCACAGAGCTGATCTCCCTGTGCTATGCGGCTGCTTCCCACTAGCGATATATTTGACATTTCGTAGTGTATATATGTCCATGCCAGCTTCCATGTCCTGGCTATTGTAAATAGAGCTGCAATGAACATTTTGGTACATGACTCTTTTTGAATTATGGTTTTCTCAGGGTATATGCACATTTTCATCAAACTTATCAAAAAAGATTTAACTATATTTTTGTCCAAAATTTTTTGTCAAAGAAATGACCTTTGCTTTAATTGATATGCCAGACAGAAGAGTGTCTGAAATATAAATCTAAATATCTGAAAATCTTCCATAAATGTTAATGTGGTCTATGGGACAGAGCAATTGTTGGGAGATGGTAAATTCTGGATTGTATACATAATTCCACAATTTAAGAGCTTTGTGGTATTTAACAATTATTTGGCCCTATATTTCTTCATCTGTAATGCAAGAATGACAAAACACCTCTCACTAAACTCACAAACTCATTGAGTTTGTCAAGGTAGATTGTATGTAAGTGATTTTTAAGTTGCAGTGGCATATCAATGTAAGGCAATATGATAATCTAGGCTGTCAAAATAAACTTGCTACTAATTACCTGTGTGAACATAGGCATTTTGCTCAATTATCAATGCTTCAGTTTACTCTTCTCTGTATTGGAACTTACTTTTGCCACCAAATTTCCTGTATTATTGTATAATGTAAGTTTTGGGAATTAAATAATATAATATATGTGAGAGTAACCTGAAAAGTAAATAGGGATTTTTAAAGTAATGTTGTTATTGGAGTAGTAAGCTCGTAAAATGAAGAAGAACATGACTATTATTTGAGAGTCATCATGATAAACAGTCTAGAGATGTTCTTTAAGCCTGTATATATTCACAGACATCCAGAGGAAACAGCATAGAGGATCACAGTTCACATTTTATCATTTTTCCTCAAAGTCTATATGCCTAAGTTTAATGCTAGCAGGATGACTCTGAGCAGATTGTTTAATATCAGCACTTCAATAGTTTTATCTCCAAAACTGTAATATAAAAATTTCTACCCTGTGAGACTTATTGGGTTTAAACAAGAGACAATGAAATAATGGCTTATTGAAAACCATAAATGTTTACAATTTTAAGATGATAGCATACCATATATACATGCACTGATATACGTGGGTACAGATAAATATATGAAAAATTATCTTAGTGCATTTATTTACCTAGAACCAAATTTATCTCATCCAATTATTTTCTTCTTGTAAAAGGATCAGAGGAGGAAAGACAAAGAGCAAAGCATGACAAAAGCAAATTGTTTATTTCACATGAGATGAACATAAACAATAACATTCAGTTTTATATATTAGATAAATTATTTGCTTTTGGAAGGCAATAGAATCTCTATTAGTATAGAATATGTAATTCTTCTAAGTAGTTCCTTTTTTGTATAAGCTCATTTAGTCTCTGTGCAACTTGTGTTTCTCAAATTCATAATCTGTTTTTATTGAGAGATGATACTATTTCTTAAATTTGTAAATTGCCTATTAAGTTGACAATAATTTTTAAAATATAAAGTAATTTTGTTCCCAAGTTATTGTACAGAACAGCATGAGTAACACCACTCCAAAATATGGATAGACAGGTGTATTTGAAGAAATAGAGCAACTGAGATCTGTACAACTGGATTAGAATATTGGAGCCATTATCTAGTATGAACACTTAAATGGTATTACTTGATGAATTGCTAGAGTCTGACTTTCGACTAACAGGAGAGTAAAAATTCCACACAAAGTCACAGCCTTGGAAGGTGACCTAGAAATTTATGACTTCTACTTACAGAATCTGTTTTAGGTTCTCACAATAAAGATCCTAGAAAGATCATCTTAGGCTTTGGCATGGGGTGGGAAAGAATAACCATTGTGAAATATACCTACTATCTCCTAAAAAAAAAAAATCTGAAACCATGTAACTAGTAGGGAAAGAGAATTCCTTCCCAGAGCAACTGCCTCAAGTATTCCTGTCTCACCTAAGGGTAAAAATATAGTGTGGTGTATAGGTCAGGGCCTCAGGTAAATTGACTGGCAATGTCACAATCTGGGAACAAAGTAGGGGAACAAGTGGGGAAAAGAAGCAATACTACTGGAGAAACATTCATGTGGCCACAGCTTAAGAAAAAATTGAGATTTCTTAAGCAAAGATAGAACATTGCCATCTGCTACATTATTACCAGCACATCAGTAGGACTCTAGTATGGTAACAGTAGATTATAGCAGAAAGAGCTGTAAAACACAGACTCTCTTTGAGAAGGAGTAATTAGAAAATCTCAATCAATAGGGGACACAAAAAGAAGAAAACTAAGGAAATCAAAGCCTCTGGCAAAAACAGCTATGGTAAATATTAAACATAGTATGACTCCTGGACCGATTAACATAAATATTCATCCTAATGCCCATTTACTTCAGGCCCTGTAACCTGTTACAACATGTCCAGGTTTCAACAAAAAATTACAAGGCATGAAAAAATGTAAGAAAATAAGTTTGAAGATAAAAAGAACAGACTCATATATGACACAGATTTTGAAGTTTTCAGATAGAAAGCTAAAAATTACTATAAATTTAATAGCTGTAATGAAATAAGTTGACAGCATACAAGAACAAAAGAGTAATATAAGCAATGAGATAAAAATTCTAAGAAATAATCAAAAAGAAATGCTAAAATAAAAAGCACTGTAACAGAAATAATGTATTTGATGGAATTATTAGTGTACTGGACAGCTGAAGAAAAAAGAATTAGTGAAATTGAAGATAGTTGAATAGGAACTTCTCAGAAGGAAAACACAAATAGAAGCAAACTAAAAAAAAAAAAACACAGAATTTAAAGAACTGTGGGAAAATACCAAAGGTATTACACAAATGTAATTACAATATTAAAAGAAGAAAGAGATAATGGAAGAAATATTTCAGTAATTAACCAAAAATTTTCTAAAACTATTGACAGAAACACATATACAAGAAGCTCAGAGAACAACAAATAGGATTTTTTATTTTTATTTATTATTTTCATTATTTATTTATTAAATTGAATTACAGTTCATTCACAATATGGTTAGTTTCAGATGTACAGCATAATACTTTGGCCTTTTGCAAATTATATTGCATTATAGGTAATTACAAAATATTGGGTAAAATTCCCTATGCTATACATTAAATTTTTGTTGCTTATCTATTTAATGTATAGCGGTTGTATGTATTTGTTAATCTCACACTCCTAATTTGTTCCTACTCCACTTCTCTCCCATTTGATAAATATAAATTTGTTTTCTATGTCTGTATGTTTCTGCTTTGTATATGGATTCATTTGTATTAATTTTCAGATTCCACATACAAGTGATATTATATAGCATTTGTCTTCCTCTGTCTGACATATTTCAATAAGCACAGTATTCTCTAAGTCCATCCACATTGCAAATAGCAGAATTTCATTTCATTTTGGTTATGGTTGCATAATATACCATTATATATATATATATATATATATACACACACACATATGTGTGTGTGTGTGTATATATACATATATATACCACATCATCTTAAGCCAATCATCTGATGATTGGCACTTGGATTGCTTCTATGTCTTAGCTCTTGTAAATAGTGCTGCTATGAACATTGAGGTGCAAGTATCATTTCAAATTAGGATTTTTAATTTTTCTAGGTATATACCCAGGAGTGGAACTGCTGGATCACATGATAGTTCTATTTTTGGATTTTTAAGTCACCTCCATACTCTTTTCCATAGTGACTGCACCAATTTACACTCCTACCAAAATTGTACAAGGTTTCCCTTTTGTCCACATCTCTCCAGCATTTATTGTTTGTAGCCTTTTGATAATAGCCATTCTGACTGGTGTAAGGTGATAACTCATTGTGGTTTTGATTTGCATTTCTCTAATAATTAACAATGTTGAGCATCTTTTAATGTGCCTGCTGGACATCTACATGTTTTCTTTGGAAAAATATCTGTTCAGGTCTTCTGCCCATTTTTTATTGGGTTGTTTGTTTTCTTTATACTGAGTTTCATGAGCTGTTTGTGTATTTTGAAAATTAATCTCTGTCAATTGGATTATTTACAAATATCTTCTCCCATTCTGTAGGTTGCCTCTTTGTATCATGTTTTTCATTTAGGTCATTAAACATTTTGAATTTATTATTGTATATGGTGTAAGGGAATGTTCTTATATCATTGGTTTACAATGTAGCCATCCAGCTTTCCCAGCATCACTATTTAAAGAGACCGTCTTTTCTCCATTGTATATTCTTGCCTCCTCTGTTCTAGATTAAATGAATGTAGGTGCATGGGTTTCTTTCTGGGCTCTCTATTCTGTTCCATTGATCTATGTGTCTGTTTTTTTTCCAATACCATGCTGTTTTGATTGCTGAACCTTTGTAGTATAGTCTTAAGTCTGGAAGAGTTATATCTCCAGATTCATCCTTGTTTTCCCAGGATTGCTTTGGCAATTCTGGGTCTTTTGTGGTTCTGTATAAATTTTAGGATTATTTTTTGTAGTTCTGTGAAAAAAATGTCATGGGTATTTTGACAGGGATTGCATTAAATCTGTATATTGCATTGGGTTGTATGGTCATTTTAACCTTATTAATTCTAATCCAAGAGTATGAGATATGTTTCCATTTCCTTGACTCATTCTCCATTTCCTTTATCAATGTTTCATAGTTTTCACTGTATAGGTCTTTCACCTCTTTAGTTAAAATTATGATTGAGTATTTTATTTTATTTTTAATGGTATTTAAATGAGATTGTTTTTTACTTTCTCTGTCTCATATTTCACTATGCAATAGAAACACAACAGATTTCTGTATATTAATCTTTTATCCTGCTACCTTGCTGAAATCATTTAGTAATTCTAATAGTTTTTAGGTGGAGACTTTAGGGGTCTCCATATACAGTATCATGCCATCTGTAAATAGTGACAGTTTGACCTCTTTTTTTCCAATATGGATATATATTTTTTTTTAAATTTTCTTCTCTGATTGTTGTGGCTAGTACTTCCAATAAATATATCAAATATATGAAATATATTAAATAGAAAGAGTGAGAGTGGGCATACTTGTCTTGTTCCTGAATTTAGCTGGTAGGCTTTCAGCTTTTCATTGTTGGGTATTATGTTGGCTCTAGGTTTCTTGTAAAAGGCCTTTATTAAGTTGAGATATTAACCCTCTATAACCACTTTGATGAGAGTTTTTTCATGAATGGATCTTGAATATGCTCAGATGCTTTTTCTGCACTTATTTAGATGATTTTGTTTTTTTGTCTTTCTTTTATTAATGTGGTGTATCAGATGGATTGATTTACATATATTGAACCATTCCTGTGACCTTGGAATAAATCCACTTGATCTTCGTGTATGATCCTCTATATTTATTGTTGGATTTGGTTTTCTAATATTTTGTTGAGGAATTTTATCTATATTCACTTAAATTATTGGCTTGTAATTTTTTTTCTGGAGTGTCATTTTCTGGCGTTGGTATCATGGTAATTGTGTCCTCATAGAAGGAATTTGAGAATGTTCCTTCCTCTTCAATATTTTAGTATAGCTTGAGCATTATAGGTATAAGTTCTTTTTATGTTTGGTAGAATTCCCAAGTGAAATCATGTGGTCCTGGACTTTTGTTTGCAAGTAGGTTCTTTGTTTTTTTGTTTTTTTTTTTAAATTACAGATTCTAATTCACCTCTAGTGATCTGTCTGATCAAATTTTCTATTTCTTCTTGTCTTAGTTTTGGCAGGATGTGTGTTTCTAGAAATTCGTTCATTTCATTTAGGTTGTCCTATTTGTTGGCACATTAGTGTTCATAGTATTCTGTTATATAATTTTTTAAACTATTTCTGTTGTTGATTGTTATTTGTCCTCTTTCATTTCTTATTTTGTTTGTTTTGGTTCTCTCACTTTTCATCTTTATGAGTCTGGCTAGAGGGTTGTGATTTTATTTACCTTTTTTTAAAAAAAGTTCTTGGTTTTATTGATTTTTTTCTGTATTTTATTTCTATTTTATTTATTTTCTCTCTTATTTTTATTATGTCCTTCCTTCTGCTGAATTTGGACTTTTAAAAATAATTCTTTTAGGAGGTATGTCAGGATGTTTATTTGAGATTTTTCTTGTTTCTTTAGAAAGGCCTCTATTGCTATAAACCTCTGTCTTAAAACTGCTTTTGCTGCATCCCATAGATTTCACATAGTTTTGCATTTGTTTTCATTTGTCCCAAGGTATTTTATGATTTCTTCTTTGATTTCACCATTGATTCTTTGTTTTCTTAGTAGGATGTTGTTTATTCTCCAGGTTTTTTTTTTTCATTTTTCTTTCTATAGTAGATTTCTAGTTTTATAATGTTGTGGTTGAAAAATATGATATAATTTCTATCTTCTTAAATTTGTAGGGCTTGCTTTGTGATCTTGTATGTGGTCCATCCTAGAGAACGTTCTATTCATGCTTGAAAAGAGTGTTTAGTCTCCTGTTTTGTAATGTACTGTCCTGTAGGTATCAATTGAGTCCAACTTATCTATTATGTCACTTAAAACTTCTGTTGCTTTATTGATTTCCTGTCTGAATTATCAGTCCATTGATGTACGTAGGGTGTTAATATGTCCTACTATTATTGTATTATTGTCAATTTCTCACTTTAAATCTGTTAGATTTGCATTATATATTTAGGTGCTCCAGTAATGGGTGTGTATATGTTAAGGAGTGTTGATTTCCTCTTCTTGTATTTATCTATTTAACATTATATTATTCCCTTCTTTGCCTTTTATTATAGACTTTTAAAAAAGTTTATTTTGTCCTGTATCAGTATGCTACTTCTTTTTCTTCTTATTTCTGTTTGAATGAAACCTCTTTTTCCATTTCCTCACTTTTAATCTGTGTGTGTCTTTAACCCTGAAGTGACTCTCTTGTAGGCAGCATATTATTACAGGTTCTTGTTTTTATTTTTTGTTTGTTTGTTTTAATCCTATCAGACACTCTATGTTTTTTGTTTGGATCATTTAGTTCATTGGCATTTAAAGTGCTTGCTGATAAGTATGTACTTATTGCCATTTTATTCCTTATTTTCCATTTGATTTTGTGGTCCTTTTTTCATTTCTTTTTTTTTTTTCCTTTTCTGGTTTGATAATTATCTTTGTAGTATGCTTAAGTTCCTTTCTTTGCAGCTTTTGTGAATCTACTGTATGTTTTTGATTTGTGCTTACCATGGGGTTAATATATATTGACCCATAACTATATCTACTTGCTTTAAACTGATAGTAATTCAAAATCAAACACATTCTAAAAGATCTATATTTTTATTCCCCTCTCCCACATTTTGTGATTTTGATGTCCTATTTTACACCTTCATTCTTATTGTTTTTATTACTTATTGTATTTATAATTGTTTTTGCATTTTTTAAAAGTCTGTATGCTGGCTTATTTGAATGAACTTCAATCCTTATATATATTTGCCTTTCTTATTGGGACTTTTCCTGTCCTATAGATTCTTCTTTTAATTTAGAGAAGACCCTTTAATATGTCTTTTAGGGTAGGTTTAGTAATGTTGAATTATTTTTTGCTTGCCTGAGAAACTATTCTATTCTAGAAGATAACCTTGCTGTGTAGAATATCTTAGTTTTCAGGTTTTCCCATTCAAGCCTTTGTATATATCATGCCACTCCCTTCTGCCCTGTAACTTTCTTTCAGAGAAATCAGCTCATAGCCTTATGGGGGTTCCCTTGTAAGTGACAATTTTTTTTTCCCTTGCAGTCTTTAGAATTCTCTCTTCCTCATTAACTTTTGTGATTTTAATTATGATATGTCTTGGTGTGGGTTTCTTTTGGTTCATCATGTTTGGGACCTTCTGTGCTTTCTTTACTTGATATCTGTTTCCTTCTTAAGTTTGGGAAAACTTCAGCCATAATGTCTTCAAATACAGTTGTGATCCCCTTCTTTCCTCTTCTCCTTCTAGAAATCTTATTACACATAGGTTGGCACGTTTTATATTATACTATAGATCTCATATGTTGCCTTCATTTTTTAAATTTGTCTTTCTGTCTGATGTTCTGATTACATGATTTTCATTATTCTATCTTCCAGATCACTTCTTCATTTTTCTAGAACACTTAGTCAGCTATTAATTGCAGCTAGACTGTTTTTTATATCACAAACTGGATTATTTATTTATGATTGGTTCATCTTTATAGCTTTTAGTTCCTTGTTACAGTGATTGGCATTTCTATCAATAATCCTAATTCAGTTAGAATTTTTTAAGACTGACTTTTTGAAATTGTGACATGGTAGACTGGTGAGCTCTGTTTCATTGTTTATTATTTCATGGGATTTCTTTTGCTCTTTAATTTAGAGTAGTTCCTCCGCCTTTTCATTTTGCTTAACTGTCTCTGTCTCTATGAATTTAAAGCACAGTGATGTATTCTGGTCTTGAAGGTTTGTTTGTTTTATGTGACAGTATCCCTCTATAGATTTTGTGTGTCTAATGTCTTTGTTGCAAGCTAGTTTTAATATGGAAAACAGCTAAGTCTTTCCTCATTGTGTGCTGATTGCTATCACCTTGATTGGGCTTGTAACTGGTACTGGAGGATCTAAAGTCTGTGCAGGGTGTGAGGCAGGACTTTCTTTCTTCCCTGTGGCTGTCATCACCCTGTCAGAGGAAAGGTCTGCTCCTTAGTTATTGCAGTAAACAGAACCTAAGATTGTGCTCCTTCCCCTGTTGTAGTCTTCTCAGATATAGTGCAAGGCTTGCAATGGTCAGGGCTGTAGTGTTCACTAGGCTGGGTCTGAGGTTCAGGGCATTGAGGCTGCAAGAATTGAAGAGGCCAAGCTCCTGCCAGAGACCTGGCCTGCCTCTATGGTAATCTTCTCCTAGGACATGTCTGCCATAGATCCAGTGCCAAGGTGTGCTGTGGAGTGGGCGGAGTCAGATAACTTGCTTGTCAGGGAGTGGGGCTTAGGAGAAGGAAGAGAGGCATGTTGGTTCCTGGTGTTGCTTGAGTAAGCACTGACAATGGTCATTGCTGCCCCATCTGAACCACACCTAAGACCCCTGAGTTGCCTCTGTGTAGCTAGGTTGAGTCTTATTCCAAAGCCAGGCTGGTCCAGATCTTATGCCAATCTGTGATGTGGAGTGAGCAGGTCTGGGATGTTTTCCCTCCTCAGATTGGGGAGTGTGGTGAGGTGGCCGCCACTAGTGAAAAACTCTTTCTCCATCATGATTGTTGGCAAGTCAGCTCCCATACACTCTTTGTAAGTAGAGTCTAAGCTTCTGCAGCCGTTCTGTCAGTCTCAACAGTTCTACCGGCATCCAAGGGGGCTTGCCTCCTCCATGTAGGACACCAAGTCTGTGACATGCAGGCTGTGGCCCAAGCTTCTCACTCCCAAGACCAAAGGTCCACCTATACAGACCTTCTTTTCCTTTCAGCTGCCTTCCAGGAGCAGAGGTCCCGACCCAGTGACATTTTTTCACCCTACCTAGTTATGTGGAAATCTTTCTGCAGCTTTGGTTGTATAGGAGATCAGACAGTTCAGCAATGTGGAATTGTTCAACATGTAGATGTATTTCTGATGTATTTATTGGGGAAAAGATTTCCATGTCTTCCTACTGTGCCATCTTGATCTGATCCAAATAAGATGTTTTAAAAGACAACCTATTCAAACTGAAAAACAAAGGACAAAGAAATTCCCAAAAGAGGCAAGAAATAATTTACTTTTCATCTTATTTGTAGATAAATGAGATAATAATTACAGAATTCTTCACATCAGAAAGTATGAAACCAAAAAATAAAGATAGTACAGAAATATTTTAAGTGTTGAAAGAAAAACTGCTTATGTTTAGAAAAAATATCCTTTAAAAGTGAAGGAGAAATAAGAACTATCTGACAATCAAAAACTGAAGGAATTAATTGCCAAAAACCTGCACTCCAATTAATATTTCTTCTGCCAGAAAGAAAATATTACCAATCATAAACTTGGGCCTACATTAAGAAAAGAAGTGCATCAGAGAAACAATAATTTAAAGTAAAATATTATTTAATTTTCTTAGTCTTAATTGAAATAAAAATAGCAGTTTTTTGAAAGAAATAAGTATAAACAAGACGAAAAGAAAACCCTCACAATGGGAGAAAATATTGGCACATGAAGCAACTGACAAAGGATTAATCTCCAAAATATACAAGAAGCACATGCAGTGCAATATCACAAAAACAAACAGCCCAATACAAAAATGGGCAGAAGACCTAAATAGACATTTCCCAAAGAAGGTACACAGATTGCCAACAAACATGTGAAAGGAGGCTCAACATCACCAATCAATAGAGAAAATTAAATCAAAAGTACAAAGAGGTATCACCTTACACCGGTCAAAATGGTCATCATCAAAAAATCTACAAACAATAAATGCTGGAGAGCTAGTGGAGAAAAGGGAACCCTCCTGCACTGTTGGTGGGAATGTAAATTGATACAGCCACTATGTAGAACACTATGGAAGTTCTTAAAAAACTAAAAATAGAACTACCATATGACCCAGCAATCCTACTACTGGGCATATACCTTGAGAAAACCATAATTCAAAAAGACACATGTACCAAAATGTTCATTGCGGCACTATTTAAAATAGCCAGGTTATGGAAGCAACCTAAGTGTCCATCAAGAGATGAATGGATAAAGATGTGGCACATATATACAATGGAATATTACTCAGCTATATAAAGAAATGAAAAAAAAGGGAGAAGACTAAAATCAATAGAACTAGAAATGGAAAAGGAAAAGTAACAAATGACACTGCAGAAATACAAAGGCTCATGACAGATTACTAAAAGCAACTCTATGCCAATAAAATGGACAACCTGGAAAAAATGGACAAATTCTTAGAAATACATAACCTTCTGAGACTGAACCAGGAAGAAATAGAAAATATGAACAGACCAATCACAAGCACTGTAATTGAAATTGTGATTAAAGTTCTTCCAGCAAACAAAAGCCAAGGACCAGAAGGCTTCACAGGCGAATTCTACCAAACATTTAGAGAAGAGCTAACACCTATCCTTCTCAAAATCTTCCAAAATATAGCAGAGGGAGGAACACTCCCAAACTCATTCCACGAGGCCATGATCACCCTGATACCCAAACCAGACAAAGATGTTACAAAGAAAGAAACATACTGGCCAATATCACTGATGAACGTAGATGCAGAAGTCCTCAACAAAATACTAACAAACAGAATCCAACAGCATATTAAAAGGACCATACACCATGATCAAGTGAGGTTTTTCTCAGGAATCCAAGGATTCTTCAATATATACAAATAAATCAATGTGATAAACCATAATAACCAATTGAAAGTGAAAAACCATATGATCATTTCAATAGATGAAGAAAAAGCTTTCAACAAAATTCAACACACATTTATGATAAAAACCCTCCAGAAAGTACACATAGAAGGAACTTACCTCAACATAATAAAGGCCAAATATCACAAACCCACAGCCAACATCATTCTCAATGGTGATAAACTGAAACCATTTCAACTAAGACAAGGAACAAGACAAGGTTGTCCACTCTCACCACTATTATTCAACACAGTTTTGGAAGTTTTAGCCACAGTAATAAGAGAAGAAAAAGAAATAAAAGTAATCCGAATCAGAAAAAAAGAAGTAAATCTGTCACTATTTGCAGATGACATGATACTATACATAGAGAATCCTAAAGATGCTACCAGAAAACTACTAGAGCTAATCCATAAATTTGGTAAAGTAGCAGGTTACAAAATTAATGCACAGAATTCTCTTGCATTCCTATATACTAATGATGAAAAATCTGAAAAAGAAATTAAGGAAACACTCACATTTATGGTTGCCATAAAATAATAAAATACCTAAGAATAAACCTACTTAAGGAGACAAAACACCTGCATGTAGAAAACTATAAGACACAGATGAAAGAAATTAAAGTTGATGCAAACCGATGGAAAAATATACCATGTTGCTGTATTGGAAGAATCAACATTGTGAAAATGCCTATACTACCCAAAGCAATCTACAGATTCAATGCAATCCCTGTCAACTACCAATGGCATTTTTCAAAGAACTAGAAGAAAAAATTTCACAATTTTTATGGAAACACAAAAAGATCCTGGGGCTTCCATGGTGGAGCAGCGGTTGAGGGTCTGCCTGCTGATGCAGAGGACATGGGTTCATGCCCCAGTCTGGGAGGATCCCACATGCTGTGGAGTCGCTGGACCTGTGAGCCATGGCTGCTGAGCCTATGCATCCAGAGCCTATGCTACTCAATGGGAGAGGCAATGGCGGTGAGTGGCCTGCGTACCGCAATAAAAAAAAAAAAAAGACCCTGAATAGTCAAAGCAATCTTGAGAAAAAAAAACGCAGCTGGATTAATCAGGCTCACTGACTTCAGACTATAATACAAAGCTACAGTAATCAAGACGGTATGGTAATGACACTGAAATTGAAATATAGATCAATTGAACAGGATAGAAAGCCCAGTGATAAACCCACGCACATATGGTCACCTGATTTTTGTTAAAGGAGGCAAGAATAGACAATGGAGAAAAGACAGCCTCTTCAAAAACTGGTGATGGGAAAAGTGGATAGCTATATGTAAAATAATGAAATTAGAACAGTCCCTAACACCATACACAAAGATAAACTGAAAATGGATTAAAAACCTAAATATAAGGTCAGAGACTATAAAACCCTTAGAGGAAAATATAGGCAGAACACTATGACATAATCACAACATGATCCTTTTTGACCCACCTCCTAGGGAAATGGAAATAAAAACAAAAATTATAAAATGGGACCTAATGAAAGTTAGAAGGTTTTCCACAGCAAAGGAATATATAAACAAGACCAAGAGACAACCTTCAGAATGGGAGAAATAGGAAGCAACTGCCAAAGATTAATCTCCAAAATTTACAAGCAGCTCATGCAGCTCAATATCAATAAAGCAAACAACCCAATCCAAAAATGGGCAGAAGACCTAAATAGACGTTTCTCCAAAGAAGATATACAGATTGCCAACAAACACATGAAAGGATGCTCAATATCACTGATCATTAGAGAAATGCAATTCAAAACTACAATGAGGTATCACCTCACACTGCTCAGAATGACCATCATCAAAAAATCTAGAAACAATAAATGCTGGAGAGGGTGTGGAGAAAAGGGAACCCTCTTGCACTGTTGGTGGGAATGTAAATTGATACAGTTACTATGGAGAACTGTATGGAGGTTCCTTAAGAAAATAAAAATAGAACTATCATATGACCCAGCAATCCCACTACTGCTCATATACTCTGAGAAAACCATAGTTCAAAAAGAGTAATGCCCTGTGATGTTCATTGCAGCACTATTTACAATAGTCAGGACATGGAATCACCCTAAGTGTCCATCTTCAGATGAGTGGATAAAGAAGATGTGGCACATATATACAATGGAATATTGCTCAGCCATAAAAGGACACGAAATTGAGTTATCTGTAGTGAGGTGGATGGATCGAGTTTCTGTCTTACAGAGTGAAGTAAGTCAGAAATATAAAAAAATACCATATGCTAACACATATATATGGAATAAAAAAAATGGTTCTGAAGAACCTAGGGATAGGAGAGGAAGAAAGATGCTGCCGTAGAAAATGGACTTGAGGAAATGGGCAGTGGGAAGTGTAAGCTGGGAAGAAGTGAGGAGAGAGTTGCATGGACTTATATACACTGCAAAATGCAAAATAGATAGCTTGTGGGAAGCAGCCGCATAGCACAGGGAGATCAGCCCTGTGCTTTGTGATCACTGGGAGGGGTGGGATGGGGACAGTGAGAGGGAGACGCCGGAGGGAGGAGATATGGGGATATGTGTATATGTATAGCTGATTAACTTTGTCATAAGGCAGAGACTAACACACTATTGTAAAGCAATTATACTCCAATATATATGTTAAAAAAATGCTCGATGGAAATCAGAGAAGTCAGAAGAAGAGGAAAAGTAAAGGAACAAATTCAATGAATAGAAAATATAAAGAAAAGATGGTACATATTAATGCAACAATATAAATAATCTTTTTAAATATTATGGCTTTAATAAAGTAATTAAAAGACTGATATTTTCAGTGTGGATAAAACAGAATATCACCTCTTTGTGTCTACAAGGAAGCCATTTTCCTTTTTTTTAAAATTTATTTTATTAATTTTTTATTTTTTGCTGTGTTGGGTCTTCGTTGCTGGGCTCTCTTTCTCTAGTTGCAGTGAGTGGGAGCCACTCTTTGTTGCAGTGTATGGGCTTCTCATTTCAGTGGCTTCTCTTGTTGTGGAGCACAGGCTCTAGGTGTGTGGGTTTCAGTAGTTGTGGCACATGGGCTCAGCAGTTGGGGCTCGCAGGCTCTAGAGCGCAGGTTTAGTAGTTGTGGTGCACAGGCTTAGTTGTTCCACAGCATGTGGGATCCTCCCGGAGCAGGGCTCGAACCTGTGTCCCCTGCATTCGCAGGCAGATTCTTAACAACTGAACCACCACAGAAGCCAAAGAAAGACACCTTAAATATGAAGACACATATATATTAAAAGTAAAGAAATGGGAAAGTTTATACCATGCTAAAATTAATGTTAAAAAAAGGGAGTAGCTAATTTATTTTTAGCAAAATAATGTTTCACATAAAAGATTATCAGGTGTACAGAAGGACATTTTATAATGATAAAGGGGTCAATTCTCCATGAAAATATAACAATTGTAAATATGTATGCACTTAAAATATAATATATGAAGCAAAAATTAATAGAACTATAAGGATGAATAGACAAATCCACTATTGCAATTGGAAGTTTTTAACACCCCAATGTCAGTAATTGATAGATTAAGCTAGAAGAAATCAGTAAGGATATAAATGACCTGAGCAGGGTTATTGATTGAACTGATCAATTAGCAATTACAGAATTTTCCATCCAAGAACAGCAGAATATATTTTCTTCAAAAGCTCACATGAAAAATTCACAAAATAGATTATATTCTGTGCTACAAACATGCCTTAAAAAAGTTAAAGTAATTAAACTCAGGGTATATTCTGAGACCACAATGTAATTAAAATATAAATCAGTTAAAGATAAATCTATATTCTTGAAATTTTTGACCTTGAATTATATACTTCTACATTGTCTAGAGAATAAATATCTAGAGAATGAACCAAAAATATGTGCTAATTTAAAAATATGTAATACATTAAAATTTGTGGGATTCAGTCTAAGCAGTGTTCAGAAAATATTGTATAGAAATCAAAGCATGTATTTGAAAAGAGGGAAGATCAAAAGTCAATAACTAAGCTCCCTCCTTAGGAAATTACAGAACAAAACAGTACTTTACACATAAAGCAAAGAGAAAGGAAATAATAAAATTTAGAGCAGGAATTAATGGATTTGAAACTAGAAAACAAAAAGAAAATCAATGAAACCAAAATACCAGAATTCTTTGAAAATATCAGTAAAATTGATAAAGCTATAGCCAATGTAACCAACAAAAAAGAGAGATGACACTACTTTCAAACTTAGAATCAATAAAGAAGACATAACTTCCAAATTCATGAATATTAAAAAGATAGTAAGTGGATACTATAAACTAATCTATGCCCACATTTTCATTACTTTAATGATACGGACCAAGTCCTTGGAAGACAAACTAGCAAAACTCACACAAAGAAAAACACATAGCCTAAATATTCTATATTTATTATTGTAAAACAATTGAATCAATAATTTTAAACTTTCCAAAATGCTTTATTGCTGACAAATTATACCGACATTTTTTTTTTCCTGCGGTATGCAGGCGTCTCACTGCTGTGCCCTCTCCCATTGTGGAGCACAGGATCCGGACACGCAGGCTCAGCAGCCATGGCTCACGGGCCCAGCCGCTCCACAGCATGAGGGATCCTCCCGGACCGGGGCACGAAGCCACATCCCCTGCATCAGCAGGCGGCCTCTCAATAACTGTGCCACCAGGGAAGCCCTCTACCGAATTTTAAGAAATAAATATGAACAATTTTCCATGAGTTCTCTCAGAAAAATAAAAGAATAGATAACACATCAAAATCAGATAATGACATTAGTGAAAAGATCTCTATAGATTAATATATCAAATTAACATATGCCTCAAGAAAATGTTAGCAAATCAAAACCAACATACAAAAATAATTATACAACATAGGCAGAACACTCTATGACATAAATCACAGCAAGATGCTTTTTGACCCAAATCACAGCAAGATTCTTTTTGACCGACTTCCTAGAGAAATGGAAATAAAAAGAAAAATAAACAAATGGGACCTAATTAAACTTAAAAGCTTTTGCACAGCAAAGGACACCATAAACAAGGTCAAAAGACAACCCTCAGAATGGGAGAAAATATTTGCAAATGAAGCAGGTGACAAAGGATTACTCTCCAAGATTTACAAGCAGCTCATGCAGCTCAATAACAAAAAAATAAACAAACCAATCGAAAAATGGGCAGAAGACCTAAATAGACATTCCTCCAAAGAAGATATACAGATTGCCAACAAACACATGAAAGAATGCTCAACATCATTAATCATTAGAGAAATGCAAATCAAAACTACTATGAGATATCATCTCACACCAGTCAGAATGGCCATCATCAAAAAATCTAGAAACAATAAATGCTGGACAGGGTGTGGAGAAAAGAACCCTCTTGCACTGTTGGTGGGAATGTAAACTTATATAGCACAGTATGGAGGTTCCTTAAAATACTAAAAATAGAACTACCATATGACCCAGCAATCCCACTACTGTGCATATACCCTGAGAAAACCATAATTCAAAGAGTCATGTACCAAAGTGTTCACTGCAGCTCTATTTAAAATAGCCAGAACATGGAAGCAACCTAAGTGTCCATGATTGGATGAATGGATAAAGAAGATGTGGCACATATATACAATGGAATATTATTCAGCCATAAAAAGAAACGGATTTAAGATATTTGTAGTGAGCTGGATGGACCTAGAGTCTGTCATACAGAGTGAAGTATGTCAGAAAGAGAAAAACAAATACTGTATGCTAACACATATATATGGAATCTAAGGAAAAAAAAAAGGTCATGAAGAGCCTAGGGGTAAGATGGGAATAAATACACAGACCTACTAGAGCATGGACTTGAGGTTATAGGGAGGGGGAAGGGTAAGTTGTGACAAAGTGAGAGAGTGGCATGGACATATATACACTACCAAACATAAAATAGATAGCTATTGGGAAGCAGCTGCATAGCACAGGGAAATCAGCTCAGTGGTTTGTGACCACCTAGAAGGGTGGGATAAGGAGGGTGAGAGGGAGGGAGGCGCAAGAGGGAAGAGATATGAGAACATATGTATATGCATAACTGATTCACTTTGTTATAAAGCAGAAACTAACACACCCTTGTAAAGCAATTATACTCCAATAAAGATGTTAAAAAAAAAATCTAAAACCAATCTGAACCTCTAAAAAAATAAATAAATAAATGAAATAAACTTGTCTTTTAGGTTGGTGAAATAAAAATAATAATAATTTTACATTAATAACAGGTGGAATTTATTTCAGATACGCCAGTGGTTTAACATTCAAAATTCAATTAATGTAATTTACCTTATCTAAATGCTGAAGAAGAAAAATACTATTATTGTTTCAACTGACAAAAAAAGAAATTGAAAAAATCTACCATCCATACATTATAAAATCACTCAGAAAACTAGGAAGATAGGATATTTTCAACTTGATATCTACAACTAATACTCTTCATAATTGTCAGTGACTAGATACTATTGTCCTTAAATGCATTTTAACCATTAGTATTCAAATTTCATTCTTCCCTTCCCTGCCTCAGGATTGAGCAACCACTTACCACTTATCTAGTTGTTTCTATAAATTTTACTATTCTGAAAATTTCACATAGAGTTATACAATAAGTGGTGTTTTGTGACTAACTTAACTTCACTTAGCATAAAGTTTTCAGAAGTCAACCATGTTGTTCCATTTACCAGTACTTCATCTATATTAATGGCTTGGTAACATTCCAATGTATTGATATACCATATATTTTCATTAATTAATTTATGGGCACTTGGGTTGTTTCCACTTTGGGCTTATTATGAATAACAATGTTATAAGCATCAACATCCAAATTCTTTTTGGTGCATGCTCTCATTTCTCAAGGGTATATATTTAAACATGGAATTGTTAGCTCAAACTGTAAAAATATATTTAACATTGTGAAGAATTTCCCCATTTTACATCCCCAGCAGCAATGTATGTGGGTCTCTATTTCACCCCATTCTTGCCCAAACCCAACCTTCTTCTTGTCTGTTTTTGTTTGTTTGTTTGTTTTGTTTGTTTTAATTAGAAACATCCTAGTGGGAGTGAAGTTGTATCTCATTATGGCTTTGATTTACTTTTCCCCAATTACTGCTAATGCCAAGAAACTTTTTAAGTACATATAAGCCATTTGTGTATCTTCTTTGGAGAAAAGTGTATTCAAAATCTTTTGTCTATTTTTTATGGTAGCATTTGTGCTTTTATTGTTATGAGTTGTTTAATATGGATATATGTTTCTAATCAAATATATGATTTGCAAATATCTTCTAACACTCTTTGGGCTCTGTTTTTTGTTTGTTTTTTACTTTTGTGATGGAATAGTTTGCAGAATAAGAGCGTTTAATTTTCATAGACTTCAATTTATCTATCTTGTCTTTTGTCACTTGAGCTTTTTGGTGTCATATATAAGAAACCATTGCCTAACCCAATGTCAAAGATAATCTACTCCCATATTTTCTTCTAAGAATTTTGTATTTTTAGCTCTTGCATTTACATCTTTGATCCATTTTAGGTTAATCTTTGTTTGTAGTGAAGAATGGAGTCCATCTTAATTTTTCTTGCATGTGCATATCCAGTTATATCAATATGAGTTTTTGAAAAGACCATTCTTTCCCCTTTGAAGGTCCTGGCATCCTTGTCAAAAATCAGTTGACCATAACCATGTGAGTTTCTTTCTGGAACCTCAATTCTATTCCATTGATTTAATAAATTCATCCTCATGCAAATATGACACTTGTTCTGTTACTGTAAATTTGTAGTCTGTTTTGAAATCAGGAATTGAAATCCTCCAAATTTGTACTTCTTTTTCAAACACACTTATCTTAATTTTGGTCCCTTGCATTTTCATATAAAGTTTGGGATTATTTTATCAACAAATCCAGCTTCAAGTTGGATAGGGATTGCTTTGAATTTGTAAACAAATTTGGAAATTATTGCTATTGAAATGATACTAGGTCTTCTGATCAATGAAAATGTGATGTATTTCTATTTATTTACATACAATTTATTTTAACAATATTTTGTAATTTTAGTGTACAATTCTGTCTCTTCCTTTGCTAAGTTTTTCTTAAGAATTGTATTCTTTATGATGCATTTTAAAATAAATTATTTTCTTAATTTCTTTCTTAAATTGTTCATTGCTAGTGTATAAAATTACAATTGATTTACATATATTGACCTGGAACAAACTTGATGAATGAATTTACTGATTTTAATGTTTATTGTGGATTCCTTAAAAATTTTTAAATACAAGATCATGATATCAGAATAGAGAAAATTTTACTTCTTTCTTTCCTCTCCGGGTATCTTTTATTTTCTTTCCTAATTGCCTTGACTATTATGTCCAGTTAAATGTTATGCAGAAGTTTTATGAGTGAACATCTTGTCTTGTTCCTGAACTTTGGTCAAACAAAATCACTTCCACCATTATTTATAATGGCTTTTGGTGGTGTTTTGTAATTTATAAGATGAGGAAATTTTCTTCCATTCCTAGTTTGTCTAATGTTTTTATCATTGAAGTTTTTTGGGCCTTGTCCAATGTTTTCTGTGTCTATTGAGATAGTTATGTGATTTTTGTCTTTTGTCCTTAATGTCACTATGTTATGAATATGACATATTAGTGTTCTCAAGGGAAACAGAATTAATGGGATATCATATCTTTCTATATAGTCCTATCTCTGTATCTCCATCTATACTTATATATTTAGAGTAATCCATTATCTATCTATCTATCTATTATCTATCTCTATCATCATCTATCTATCAACAAATATTTATTTTAAGGAATTGGCTCACATGATTTTGGAGGCTAGAAAATTCAAAACATGCAGAGCAGGTAAGCAGGCTAGAGACCAAGAGAAGAATTTCAGTTCAAGTCTAAGAGTAGTGTGCTGGCAAGAATTCCTCTTCCTCTGGTAAGGTCGATCTTTTTTCTCTTAAAGCTTTTCATATGATAGTATGTGTCCCACACACATTATGAAAAATAATCTGATTTCTCAAAACCTACTGATTTAAATGTTAATCTCAAATTTGAATCAGTTACACATATACATATATCCACTCTTTTTTAGATACTTTTCCCATATAGGTCATTACAGAGTATTTAGTTGTGTTCCCTGTGCTATAGAGTAGGTTCTCATCAGTTATCTATTTTATATATAGTAGTGTATATATGTCAATCTCAATCTCCCAACTTATCCCTCACCCCCTTTTCCCCCTTGGTAACCATAAATTTGTTTTCTACATCTATGACTCTATTTCTGTTTTGTCTTGTCACGTTTTTGTATGATTTTTTTATCCATGTAGTATTGCCGTACTGAATTAGTTGGAAAGTAAATTTTCCCTTGTCTGTTTTTGATTTTTTTTAAAGGATTGGTATTAATTCTTTTAATATTTTGAAGAATTCACCAATAAGGCCATCTGCAACTGAACATTTTTGTGAGAATTTTAAAATTATTACTAATTTGAAAATTTTATTTATCTTAGGTCTATTACAGGTTTATGTACCTCTTTGAATAAATTTTGGTAATTTTTCTTTGCCTTTTTTCTTTGTCTTTCTATGAATTATTCTGTTCCATCTAAATAATATAATTTATTAACATACACTGATTAAATAACATACACTGTTGAAAACACATTCATAGTATTCTCTCATAAACACTTTTATTTCTCTAAAATTCTTAGTGACGACCCCTCTTTTATCCCTGAGGTTAGTAGATTGTGTCTTTTTTTCTTGATGGTTCTACCCCATGGGTTGTCATCTTTATAGATCTTTTCAAAGAACTAACTCTAGATTTCATTGCTTTTTTATCATATTTTTATTGTCTATTTTATTTCCATTCAAGTCTTTATTATTTTCTTTCTTCTGCTTGTTCTTTTTAATCTGCTCTTTTTCTAGATTTTAAGGTGTTTATTTACATTATTTGAGATCTTTCTTCTTTTTATTTTTTTAAAATTTATTTATTTATTTTTGGCTGCATTGGGTCTGTTGCTACGTGTGGGCTTTCTCTAGTTGTGGCGAGGGGGAGCTACTCTTCATTGTGGTGCATGGGCTTCTCACTGTGGTGGCTTCTCTCGTTGCAGAGCATGGGCTCTAGGCACATGGGCTTCAGTAGCTGTGATTCATGGGCTCTAGAGTGCAGGCTCAGTAGTTGTGATGCACAGGCTTAGTTGCTCCGTGGCATGTGGGATCTTCCTGGACCAGGGATCGAACCCATGTCCCCTGCATTGGAAGATGGATTCTTAACCACTGCACCACCAGGGGAGTCCGAAAAGTCATCTTCTGTTTAAATTAAGGCATTTATAGTTTATAATACTCTGTAAGCACTACTTTTATTGCATCCTATGTTTCTTGTTTTGTATTCATTTCATTTATTCATCTCAATATATTTTCAAAATTGTTTTGATTTACTCTTTAACCAATCAGTTATTTAGTAGGGTATTAGTTAACTTCTACATAGTAGTGACTATGCCAAATTTCCTTCAGTATTGATTTTAAATTTTATCCTTTGTATTTGTAAACATACTTTGTATGATTTAAATCGTTTTAAATTTACTTATCTTGTCAATGCTCCAGGTGCACTTGAGAAGAATGTGTATTCTACTGTTATTATGTGGAGTGTTCCATAGATGTCTGACAGATCTAGTTTGTTTATGTAGTTTATCATGTATTTTCTTTCCTTAGTGATCTTCTTTTTAGTGGTTATTTCCATTATTGAAAGTGGGGTATTGATATCTCCAACTATGTGTAATAAATTGCCTATTTCTACCTTGATTCTTTCAGTTTTTGCTTCATTTATTTGAGGGCTCTCTTTTTAGATTCATATATGTTCAGAATAGTTATATCTTACTTGTGAATTGACACTTCTAGAAAATTAAATAGTCCTCTTTGTTTTTAGTGGCATTATTTGTTTTAAAGACCGTCTTGTAAGTTATTAGTATAGTCACTCCAGTTTTTCTATGACTGCTGTTTTCATGATCTATTTCCATTCTTGTTCTATAAATCTCTTTGTATACTTGAGTATAATTTATAGTCTATAGATAGAATATAGGTAGATCTTTTTTTGTTTTGTTTTTTTTTAATATTTATTTATTTATTATTTATTTGGTCACACTGGGTCTTAGTTGTGGCAGGCGGGCTCCTTAGTTGTGGAATGCAAACTCTCAGTTGCAGCATGCATGTGGGGTCTGGTTCCCTGGCTAGGGATAGAACGCGGGCCCCCTTCATTGGGAGCATAGAATCTTAACCATTATGCCACCAGGGAAGCCCAGATCATGTTTTTAATCCAATTTAACAATATCTTCTTTTAATAGGATTTATTTTTTAATGGAATTAACATTGATTTACATCATATGTTTTATGTGTACATTATCATTCATCTTCTGTATACAGTCAGCATGCTCACCATGAAACGTTTGGTTTCTATCTGTCATCAGATAACTGATCCTCTTTAAACATTTTGCTCTCCCCCCACTCTTCTTAGCTTCTGATAACCACCAATTTGTTTTATGTATCTATATGTTCATTTTGTTTTATTTGGTTGGTTTATTTTGTTTTCTTTATATTCCACATATGAGTGAAATCATATGGTATTTGTCTTTCTTCTTTGGCTATTTCACTTAGAATGATACACTCAAGGACCATCAACATTGTCACAAATTGCCAGATGTCTACTTTTTTTAATGGATGAGTAATATACAATTGTGTGTGTGTATGTGTCTGTGTATTACATCTTCTTTACTCATTCATCCATTGATAGGCACTTTGTTTCTGTATCTTGGGTATTAAAAATAATACTGTAATGAAGATAGGGGTGCATATACCTTTTCAAATTAGAGTTTTGGTATCCTTCGAATAAATACTGAGAGGTAGAACAGCTGGGTCATATGGTAATTTTATTCTCAATTTTTTGGGAAATATCCATAGTGTTTTCCATAGTGACTACATCAATTTACCTTCCCATCAACAAGGTACATGGGTTCTTTTTTCTCCACAACCTCTGCAACATTTGTTATTTCTTGTCTTTTTTATAATGGCCATTCTAATGGGTATGAGGTGATATCTCGTTGCGTGTTTTGATTTGTATTTCCCTAATAATTAGTGATATTGTACATCTTTTCATTTGCCTGCTGGCCATCTGTATTTCTTTTTTTTTTGGAAAAATGTCTATTCCAATCATCTGTCATTTTTTAAGTGAGTTGTTTGTTTTATTGTTTTTGAGTTATATGTGTTCTTCATATATTTTGTATACTGACCCTTTTTAGATATGTGATTTGCAAATATCTGTCCCATTCTTTAGGCTTTGTTTTGTTTTGTCAATCCCTTTGTGGTGCTAAAGCTTTTTAGTTTGAGGTAGTGTCATTTGTTTATTTTTACTTTTGTTTCCCTTGCCTGAGGAGACGTTTTCAAAATGCTATTGCTAAGACCACTTCCCTTGTCTGATGAGATATATCTTAAAATATATTGTTAAGACTGATGTTAACTCGTGTACTGCCTATGTTTTCTTCTAGTAGTTTTATGGTTTCAGGTCTTATATTCAAGTGTTTAATCCACTTTGAGGTAATTTTTGTGTATGTTATAAAATAGTGGTATAATGTCATTTTTTTGCATGTGGCTGTCCAGTTTTACCAAATCATTTATTGAAGAGAATTTCTGTCCTCACTGTATGTTATTAACTCTATTGTCACAAATTAGTAGTTCATATATGTCTGTGTTATCAGAAATAATAGGCCAGAAGGCTCTAAATTCCGTTCCATTTATTTGTGTGTCTATTTTTCTGCCAACACCATGCTATTTTGATTACTATAATTTTGTATTATAATTTGAAATCAAAGAGTGTGATACCTTCTGCTTTGTTCTTTTTTCACAGGATCACTTTGGCTATTTGGGGTCTTTTATTTTCCATAGAAATTGTAGGATCTCTTTGTTCTATTTCTGTGAAAAATGTAATTGAGACTTTGATAAGGATTGTACTGAATCTGTAAATTTCTTTAGGTAATGTGGACATTTTAACAACATTAATTCTTCCAGTCCATAAGCACAGAATAACTTTCCATTTACTTGAATCTTCTTCAATTTTGTTCAAAGTCTTATAGTTTCCAGTATACTGGTCTTTCACCACCATGGTTAAATTTATTTTTATTTTTATTCTTTTTATTGTGATTGTAAATAAAACTATTTTCTTAAATTTTCTTTCTGATAGTTTGTTATTAGTGTAAGGAGTGCAACTGATTTTTGTATATTGATTTTGTTTCCCACAAATTTACTATATTTGTTCATTATTTCTAATTGTTATTTGCTGGAGTCTTTAGGGCTTCTATAAATCCTGTCATCCATAAATAGTGACAGTTTTACTTCTTCCTTTCCAATTTGGAGGCCTTTTGTTTCTTTTTCTTGTCTAATATCTCGGGCTAGGATGTTCAATACTATGTTGAATAAAATGGTAAGAGTGGACATCTTTTTCTTATTCCCTTACTACTGATGTCATAGAAATATCTTTCAGTTTTATATCATTGAATATGATGTTTGCTGTGGATTTTCTTGTATGCAGTCTTTATTATGTTGAAGTACATTCCTTATATAACATTTTATTGAGAGTTTTTATTATAAATAAATGTTGAATTTTGTCAAATAGTTTTCTGCATCTGCTGAGGTGATCATGTTTGGTTTTTTGGTTATAAATTTATTTATTTATTTGTTTATTTATTTTTGGCTGTATTGGGTCTTCTTTGTTGTGCATGGGCTTTCTCTAGTTGTGGTGAGCAGGGACTACTTTTCTATGAGGTGCTTGGGTTCTTATTGTGGTGGCTTCTTTTTGTTGCAGTGCACAGGCTCTAGGTGCATGGGCTTCAGTAGTTGTGTCATGTGGGCTCAGTAGTTGTGGCCTGTGGGCTCTAGAGTGCAGGCCCAATAGTTGTGGAGCATAGGCTTAGTTGCTTCATGGCACGTGAGATCTTCCTGGACAAGGGCTCAAATCCATTTCCCCTGCATTGGCAGGCAGATTATTTTTTTTAATTAATTCTTTTTTTAAAATTTTTGGCTGTGTTGGGTCTTCATTTCTGTGCGAGGGCTTTCTCTAGTTGTGGCAAGTGGGGGCCACTCTTCATCACGATGCACCAGCCTCTAACTATCACAGCATCTCTTGTTGCGGAGCACAGGCTCCAGAAGTGCAGGCTCAGTAGTTGTGGCTCACGGGCCTAGTTGCTCCATGGCAAATGGGACCTTCTCAGACCAGGGCTCAAACCCGTGTCCCCTGCATTGGCAGGCAGATTCTCAACCACTGCACCACCAGGGAAGCCCAGCAGGCAGATTCTTAATCACTGCTCCACCAGGGAGGTCTGATCATGGGTTTTTTTAATCCTTCATTTTATTAATGTGGTGTATGATGTTGATTGATTTGTAGATATTGAACCATCCCTTGCATCCCTGGAATAACTCCCACTTGATCATGGTGTACGATCCTTTTAATGTATTGTCACATTCAGTTTGCTCATATTATGTAGAGTTTTCACATCTATATTTTTCAGAGATGTTGGCCTGAAACTATTCTAGTTCATTTTGCACTTGATTGGGTTTGGTATAATCGTATATTTGACCTTTTAAAATGAATTGTGAAATGTTCTCTCCTCTTTCATTTTTTGGAGGAGATTGAAAAGAATAGGTATTAATTCTTTTTTTTTAAACATCTTTATTGGAGTATAATTGCTTTACAATGGTGTGTTAGTTTCTGCTTTATAACAAAGTGAATCAGCTATACATATACATATATCCCTATATCTCCTCCTTCTTGCATCTTCCTCCCATCCTCCATATCCCAGCCCTCTATGTGGTCACAGGGCACCAAGCTCATCTCCCTGTGCTATGCAGCTGCTTCCCACTAGCTATCTATTTTACATTTGGTAGTATATATTAGTCCATGCCACTCTCTCACTTCGTCCCAGCTTACCCTTCCCCCTCCCCATGTCCTCAAATCCATTCTCTACATCTGCATTGCATCTTTATTCCTGTCCTGTCCCTAGGTTCTTCATAACCTTTTTTTTTTGATTCCATATATATGTGTTAGCATACTGTATTTGTTTTTCTCCTTCTGACTTAGGTAATAATTCTTATTTGAATGTTTGCTATAACTTATCAGTGAAGCCATCTGGTTCTGAAATTTTGTATCTAGGTAGGTTTTGATTACCATTTCAATCTCTCAATAGTGATCATTCTATTCAGATTTTCTATTTCTTCATGATTAGTTCTTGGAGGATGGTATGATTCTAAAACTTACTTTTTTCTTGGCTATCCACTTTGTTGGCATACAGCTGTTTATAGTATTCTGCGATAATCCTCTGTTTTTCTGTACAATTCATTGTAACTGCTACTCTTTTGTTTCTGATTTTATTTTATTATTTTCTCTTTTTTTTCCCAGTCTAACCAAAAGTTTGTCCATTATGTTTATTTTTTTTTAATCTTTTAGTTTCACTGATCTTATTCATTGTCATTTACATCTCTATTTTACTTATTGTCACTCTGACTTTATCATTTACTTCCTTCTACTGACTTTGGGCCTTGCTTTTTCTCTAGTTATTTTCAGTGTAAGATTAGATTGAATTTTTTCTTGTATCTTCAGTTAGGCCTGTAGTGCTATCGACTTTATTTAGTACAGATTTTGCTGCTCCCATAGATTTTGGAATTTATATTTCCATTTTTATTTGTCTACAGGTATTTTTAATTTATTTTTTCACCCATTGTTTGTATATTAGCATGTTGTTTAGTCGTATATCTGTGATTTGTCTAGCGTTCTTCTTGTAGTTGATTTCTAGCTTCACACCATTTTAGTCAGAAAAGATACTTAATATGATTTCAAACTTCTTAAATTTATTGAGATTGTTTTGTGTCCCAACATATGGTCTACCCTTGAGAATATTCCATGTGCACTTGAGAGGAATGTGTATTCTGATGCTTTGGGATGGAGTGTTCTGTATAAATCTGGTAATTTTTTATGGTCTAATGTTTCATTTAAGGGCATTGTTTTCTTGTTGACTTTCTACTTGGATGATCTATTTTTTGGATGTTAAATTTCCATACTGTTACTGTATTGTTGTCAATTTCTCCCTTTAGTTCTAGTAATAATTACTTTATGTATTTTGGTCCTCCTATGTTAAGTGCATATATATATTACTAAATCTTATGTCTTCTTGATGAATTGTTTCTTCTGTCATTATATAGCATCCATATTTTCTCTTGTTATATACTTTGTCTTGAAGTCTACTTTATTTGATATGAGTATGGCTACCTCCATTTACTTTTGGTGGCCATTTGCTTGGAGTATGATTTTCCATCCCTTTACTTTGAGACTATGTTTACCTTTAGAGCTGAGTCTTCTGGAGGCAGCACTTAGTTGTGCCTTATTTTTTTTAATTCATGCAGCCACTTTGCCTTTTTTCTTCACTGAAATACAGTTGATTTACAATTTTGTGTTAGTTTCTGGTATATTCTTTACCATTAAAGTTTATTACAAGGTATTGAATAAACAATACAGTACTATACAGTAGGACTTTGTTGTTTATGTATTTTGTATATCGTAGTTTTATCTGCTAATTGCAAACTCCTAATTTGTCCCTCCCTCTCCCCCACTTTGGAAACATAAATTTGTTTTCTACATCTGTGAGTCTGTTTCTGTTTTGTAAATAAGTTCATTTGGATCTTATTTTAGATTTCACATATAAGTGATATCATATGATATTTGTCTTTATCTGTCTGACTTACTTCACTAAGTATGATGATCTCTATGTCCATCCACGTTGCTGCAAATGACATTGTTTCATTCTTTTTTATGGCTGAGTAGTATTCCATTATATATATATATTTTTTTTGGGGGGGGGTGGGGTCATTGTTGATATATGAGAACTTTGAGGTCTTAGTACTTCCATTTTATTGTTTGTTTTCTTGTTGCCCTATATCTTCATTGTTTCTATTTTTGTGTGTGTTTCTCTCTGCCCATTTAGTTTGGTAAGTTTCTATGATGTTTTTCTTAGCATCCTCTTCTTTATTGTTTTGTGTCTCTGCTGTAGATTTTTGTTTTGTGGTTACCAACAGGTTGGTTTAAAAAGTGTCATAGATAAAATAGCCTTTTCTGCTGATAGCATCTTATTTTTTTCAAGAAAATAAATTTATTATTTTTATTTGCCCATACCTGTTCCTTCCTTTTTCTATTCCAATTTTTATGTTTTTCTATCACAAATTATTCCTTTTTATGTTGTGAATTTGTTACCAAGAGAAGTAGCGTTGTTTTTTTTTAGTGAATTTTGTGGTTCTATCTGTTTGTCACCTTACTCAAAGTTTTGTGTACTTTTCCTCTTTGTTTCTTGCAGAAGAGCTCCTTTAATCACATTTCGTAAGACAGGTTTAGAGCTGATAAACTCCTTCAGTGTTTGTTTGTCTCAGAAAAATGATATTTTCTCCTTCATATGTGAAGAATAAATTTTCTGGATAGATTATTTTTGGCTGAGAGTTATTATCATTCAATATTTTGAGTATGCCATTCAACACTCTCCAGATCTGTACACTCTCTACTGAGAAATTTCCCAATAGTCTAATGTGGGTATCTTTATAGGTTACTGTGATCTTTCCCTGCTTGCCATTATCATTATTTTTGTTAATTTTTATTTTCTATTGGAGTATAGTTGATTAGCAATGTTTTGTTTGTTTCAGGTGTACCGCAGAGTGATTCAGTTATACATAAACATGTATGAATTCTTTTAAAAATTCTTTTGTCATTTAGGCTATTAAAGAGTATTGAGTAGTGTTTCCTGTGTGATACAGTATGTCCTTGTTGGTTATCAGTTTTAAATACAGCAGTGTGTAACTCTCAATCCCTCCCTCCCACCCTGCCCCCAGTAACCATAAGTTTGTTCTTTAAGCCTGTGAGTCTGTTTCTCTTTTTGTAAATAACTTCGTTTACCTTTTTTTTTAGTTTCTGCATATATGCAATGTCATATGATATTTGTCTTTCTCTGCCTGACTTACTTCACTTAGTACGATAATCTCAAGGTCCATCCATGTTGCTGCAAATGGCGTTATTTCATTCCATTTTGTGGCTGAGTAGTATTCCACTGTATATATGTACCACCTCTTCTTTATTCATTCATCTGTCGTTGGACATTAAGGTTGCGTCCAAGTCTTGGCTATTGCAAACAGTGCTGCAAAGAACATTGGGGGTGCATGTATCCTTTTGAATTATAGTTTTCTCCGGATATATGACCAGGAGTGGTATTGCTGGATCATATGGTACTTCTATATTTAGTTTTTTAAGGAACATCCATACTGTTCTCAATATGGCTGTACCAATTTCCATTCTAATGAACAGTGTCAGAGGGGTCTCTTTTCACCACACAGTCTCCAGCATTTATTGTTTGTAGACTTTTTGCTAATAACCATATTGACTAGTGTGAGGAGATATCTCACTATAGTTTTGATTTGAATTTCTCTAATAATTGGTGACGTTGAGAATCTTTTCATGTGCCACATGGCCATCTGTATGTCTTCTCTGGGGAAATGTCTATTTAAGTCTTCTGCCCATTTTTCATTGGGTTGTTTATTTTTTTTAATTTTTTGATGTTGAGCCACATGAGCTGTTTGTAAATTTTGGAGATTAATCTTTCCTAAATTGTATCATTTATGAATATTTTCTCCCATTTGGTGGGTTGTCTTTTTGTTTTGTTTCATGGTTTCGTTTGCTGTGCAAAAGGTTTGAGTTTAATTAGGTCCCATTTGTTTATTTTTGTTTATATTTCTATTAGTCTAGGTGATGGATTTAAAAATATATTGCTACGATTTATGTCAAAGAGTGTTCTGCCTATGTTTTCCTCTAAGTGTTTTATAGTGTCTAGTCTTACATTTAGATGTCTAATTCATTTTGAATTTATTTTTTTGTTTATGGTGTTAAAGAATATTCTAATTTCTTTTTTTTCTTCCATGTAGCAGTCCAGTTTTCCCAACACTATATATTGAAGAGACTGTCATTTATCCACTGTATAGTCTTGTCTCCTTTGTCATAGATTAATTCACCATAGGTACATGGGTTTATTTCTGGGCTTCTTATCTTGTTCCATTTATCTATATTTCTGTTTTTGTTCCAATACCATACTATTTTGATGACTGTAGCTTTGTAATATAGTCTGAAACCAGGGCGCTGATTCCTTCTTCAGCTCTGTTTTTCTTTCTCAAGCTTGCTTTAGCTATTTGGGGTCTTTTGTGTTTCCATACAAATATTCAGATTTTTTGTTCTACTTATGTGAAAAACGCCATTGGTAATTTGATAGGGAATGCATTAAATCTGTAGGTTGCCATGGGTAGCATAGTCATTTTGACAATATTGAGTCTTCCAATCTAGGAATATGGTATGTCTTTACATCTGTTTCTGTCATCTTCAATTTCTTTCATTAGTGTCTTATAGTTTTCTGAGGACACGTCTTTTGCCTCCTTACATAGGTTTATTTCTAGGTTTGTTTTTTTTGTTTGTTTGTTTTGGGGTTTTTTTTTGGGCTTTTTGATGCAGTAGTAAGTGGGATTGTTTCTTGAATTTCTATTTTTGATCTTTCATTCTTAGAGTATAGAAATGTAATAGATTTTGGTGTATTTGTTTTTAACCTGCAAATTTACCAAATTCATTGATGAATTTTCTGGTAGCGTCTTTAGGATTTTTATATACAATATCATGCCATCTGCAAGCTGTGAGTATTTTACTTTTTCTTTCCAATTTGGATTCCTTTTATGTCTTTTTCTTCTCTGATCACCAATGGCTAGGACTTCCAAATCTATGTTGAATTAAAGTGGTAGACTGGACATCCTTGTCTTGTTTCTGATCTTACAGGAAATGCTTTCAGGTTTTTACCATAGAGTACAATGTTAGCTGTGGGTTTGTCATATATGGTCTTAATTATGTTGAGGTATGTTCCCTCTATGCCCACTTTCTGGAGAATTTTTTTCATAAATGGGTTTTGAATTCTGTCCAAATATTTTCTGTATCTATTGAGATGATCATATGGTTTTTATTCTTCAATTTGTTGATGTGGTTTATCTCCTTGATTGATTTGCAGATATTGAACAATACTTGCATCACTGGTATAAATCCCACTTGATCCTGTTGCATGATCTTTTTGTTGTTTTGATGGATTTGATTTGCTAGCATTTTGTTAAGGACTTTTGCATCTATGTTCTTCAGTGATATTGGCCTGTAATTTTCTTTTTGTTGTGGTATCTTTCCCTTTATTTATTTATTTATTTATTTATTTATTTATTTTTGTCAGGGTGATATTGGCCTTATAGAACAAGTTTGGGAGTATTCCTTCCTCTGCAATTTTTTGGAAGAGTTTGAGAAGGATAGGTCTTACCTCTTCCTTAAATATTTAATGGAAATCACCTGTGAAGTCATCTGGTCCTTTATTTTTGTTTGTTGAAAGATTTTTCATTGCAGTTTCATTTTCATTACTTGTTATTGGTCTACTTATATTTTCTATTTCTTCCTGGTTCAGTCTTAAGTTATTGTACCTAAGAATTTGTCCATTTCTTCTAGGTTGTCCATTTTTTTGACATATAGTTTTTTGCAGTAGTCTCTTATGATCCTTTGTATTTCTGCAGTGTTTGTTGTAACTTCTCCTTTTTCATTTCAAATTTTATTGATTTGAGCGCTCTCCCTCTTTTTCTTTATGAAGCTGGCTAAAGGCTTATCATTTTTTAATTTTATCTTTTCAAAGAACCAGATTTAGTTTCATTGATCTTTTCTATTGTTTGCGTCTATTTCATTTATTTCTTCTCTGATCTTTATGATTACTTTCCTTGTACTAACTTTGGGTTTGTTTGTTCTTCTTTCTCTTTTTGCTTTAGCAGTAAGGTTAAGTTTTTTATTTGAGATTTTTCTTGTATCCCTAGGTAAGACTGTATTGCTCTAAATTTCCCTCTTAGAACTGCTTTTGCCATGTCTCATATGTATTGGATAATTTTGCTTTTGTTTTCATTTGGCTTTAGGTATGTTTTAATTTCCACTTTGATTTTTTAAGTGATTCATTGTTTAGAAGCATATTTTTTGAACCTCCATGTGTTTTTGTATCTTACAGTTTTTTTTTTTTCCTGTAGTTAATTTCTAATCTCATAACATTGTGGCTGGAAAAGATGCTTGATATGATTTCAATTTTCTTAAATTTACCGAGGCTTGATTTGTGATGCAATATGTGATCTATCCTGGAGAATGTTTCCTGTGCACTTGTGAAGAAAGTGTATTCTGCTGCTTTTGCATAGAATGTCCTATAAATATCAATTAATTCTGTATGGACTAATGCATCATTTAAGGCTTCTGTTTCCTTATTAATTTTCTGCCTGTATTATCTGCTCAGTGATGAAAATGGGGTGTTAAAGTCCCACACTATTATTGTGTTACTGTCGATTTCTCTTTTTTGGCTGTTAGTATTTGCCCTATATATTGAGGTGCTTGTATGTTGAGTGCATATATATTTAAAATCATTATATCTTATTCTTGGGTTGATCCCTTGATCATTATGTAGTGTCCTTCTTTGTGCCTTGTAACATACTTTACTTTAAAATCTAATTTTTCTGATATGAATATAGCTACTCCAGCTTTCTTTTGATTTCCATTTGCTTGGAATAACATTTTCCATCCCCTCACTTTCAGTCTGTGTGTGTCCCTAGATCTGAGGTGGGTTTCTTCTAGACAGCATGTATATGGCTCTTGTTTTTGTATCCTTTCAGCCAGTCTATGCATTTAATCTGTTTATGTTTAAGGTAATTATTGATACCTTTGTACTTACTGCCATTTTGTTAATTACTTTGCATTTGTTTTTGTAGGTGTGTTTTCTTCCCTTCCTTTTTTGTTCTCTTCTATTGTGATTTGATGACTAACTTTAGTGTTGTGTTTGGATTCCTTTTTCATTTTTGTGTGTCTATATATTGTAGATTTTTGGTTTGCAGTTACTGTAAGGTTTTGATATAGGAGTATATATACAAAGAAGAATGTTTTAAGTTGTTGGTCTTTTAATTTCAAATACATTTCCAATAACCTGCATTTGTGCTCTCCTCTTCTCACAATTTCTGGTTTGATATCATATCAGTGTGCAGATGATTTCCTACCTTTATTGTATGTTTGCCTTTACTGGTAAGGCTTATCATTCACAATTTTCTTCTTCCCTGCTGTAGCCTTTTCTTTTCCACCTAGAGAAATTCCTTTAGTATTTGTTGCAAATCTGGTGTGGTGGTTCAGAATTTTCTTAGCTTTTGCTTGTCTGTAAAGCTTATGATTTTCCCTCAAATTTGAATGAGAGACTTGCTGGGTATAGTATTTTTGGTTGTAGGTTCTTCACTTTCATCACTTTAAACGTATCATGCCACTTCCTTCTTGCCCAGATTGCTTCTGCTGAGAAATCAGCTAATAACTTTATGGGAATTCCTTTGTACATTATTTTTTACATTTCCCCCATTACTTTTAACTTTTTTTCTTTATCTTTAATTTTTATCAGTTTGATTACTCTCTGTCTCAGTGTGTTCCTCCTTGGTTATATTCTGCCTAGGACTCTCTAGGCTTCCTGGACTTGGATGACTGTTTCCTTTCCCATGTTAGGGAAGTTTTCAGCTATTATCTCCTCAAATATTTTCTCAGGTCCTTTCTCTTTCTCTTCTCCTTCAGGGACCCCTACAATGTGAATTCTGTTGTGTTTAATGTTGTCCCAGAAGTCTCTTACACTGTCCTAATTTCTTTTCATTCTTTTTTTTTTTTTTGTTATTCTGTTCTGCAGCAGTGATTTACACCATTCTGTCTTCCAGCTCACTTATCCATTTTTCCACCTCAGTTATTCTGCTGTTGATTCCTTCCAGTGTATTTTTTATTTCACTTATTGCATTGTTTATATCTGTTTGTTTGTTGTTCAGTTCTAAGTCTTCCTTAACATTTCTTGTGTCCTCTCAATCTGTGCCTCCATTCTTTTTCTGAGATTTTGGATCATCTTTACTATTGTCACTTTGAATTCTTTTTCATGTAGTTTGCCTATCTCCACCCACTTAGTTGTTCTGCTGTTTTTTTTTCTTCTTCCTTCATCTGGAACATATTCCTCTGCTGTCTCGTTTTGGTTAACTTTCTGTGGTTGTGATTTCCATTCCACAAGCTGTAAGATTGTAGAATTCTTGTTTCTGCTTTCTGCCCCCAGTAGGTGAAGCTGTCTAAGAGGCTTGTGCAGGCTTACAGATGGGAGGGACTAGTTCCCTGCCCACTGGTGGGTGGAGCTGGGTCTTGTCCCTCTGGGGGATAGGGTCCTGTCAAGGGGTGTGTTTATCAGGCAGTTGTTTATTCAGTGAGAGTTTAATCAGCCTGTCTGCTGTTGGGTGGGGTTGTGCTCCTGCCCTGTTGGTTGTTTGGTATGAGGCATCCAAACACAAGCCTACAGGCTGTTGTGTGGAGCCAGGTCTTGGGGAGAAAGTGGCAGCCTCCATGAGGTCTCACACCAATGAGTACTCACCAGAACTGCTGCCACCACCATTCTTGTCCCTGCAGGGAGCCACAGCCATCCCCCACCTCCACTGGAGACCTTCCAACACTGGCAGGTAATTCTGGCCCAGTCTCTTATGAGGTCACCACTTCTTTCCCTGGGTCCTGTTGGGCATAAGACCTTGTGTGTGACCTCCAAGATTGTAGCTTTTGTTTCCCCCAATCCTGTGGAATTCCTACCATCAAACCCCACTGGCCTTCAAAGCCAGATTCTCTGGGGGCTCCTCCTCCTATTGTCAGACTCCCAGGTTTGGGAGCCTGATGTAGGGTTCATAACTTTCACTGCTGTGGTCAAACTCCCATGGTATAATAGTTTTCCAACTGTGGCTCACCCACCTGGCATGTATGGTGTATGATTTATCGTGATTGCACTCCTCCCACCATCTTGCTATGGCTTCTTCTTTGTCTTTTGATGTAAACTATTTTTTTGGTAGGTTCCAGTGTTTGTTTGTCAGTGGTTCTTCAGTAGTTAATTGTGATTTGGTGGTTTCCATAAGAAGGGGTGAACTCATGTCCTTCTACTCTATCATCTTTTTTCCTCTCTGTTTAGCCCTTTACCTTTCTGTCTTGTTCATTCTGTCATCTGCAGGCTGGCTCCTTTTATAGTCACAAGATGCCTTTGTGTTTAAAGTGCCCAAAGGTCTCTGATACTCTAAAGGAAGAGCAAAAAAAGGAGAGCAGCTTTTCTCCTTTCACACCAAAATGTTGCCTGCAGTGGAAGCTAGAGGATTTTGTAGTACCTGTATACTTTGATCTCAAAGATGAGCCCAGAGGGTCCTCTCTTCTTCTAAATATTTTTCTGTAAGGGCAGCATTCAGGTTATAAGATGCAAGCCTGAGAATCTCTGTTGGGAGGAATCCTCATTTCCGGCTCTTCTAGTTTCCTGGTGGAAGGCATTTCTCTTAATATATCATTCTTTCTTTATCAATGCCTTTTGAGAGTTTTATTATAATGTTTCTTGGAAAAGGTCTCTATGTTGAGGTGATTAGGTGTTCTCTTTGCTTCATGGACTTATATATCCAGGTTCTTCCTCAGGTTTCAGAAGTTTTCAGCTATTATTGCTTTAAATAATCTCTCTGCTCCTCTTTTCTTTACTTGTTATTCTGGCATACCCATTTTTGTTTCCTTTTCTAATGGAATTGAATTGTTCTTGTAGAATTTCTTTATTTTAAAAAAATCCTAGTTTTTTTCCCCTCTTCTACCTGAAACATTTCTAGATTTCTATCTTTGAGCTCACTAATTCTCTTTTCCAAACGGTCTGCATTATTTCCCATACTTTCTAATGCATTCTTCATTTATTGAGTTCTTCACCTCCAGAATTTCTGATTTTTTTAGCATTTCAATCTTTTTGGTGAAGTATTACTTCTGTTCATTAATTTTATTCCTGACCCATTTATACTGTCTTTCTGAGTTTTCTTATAGCTCAATGAGTTTCTACATTGCAACTATTTTGGAATCACTATCAGTTATATCACAATCTTCCATACTTTTAAGTTTGGTTTATGGAGCATTGTCATTTTCTTTTAGTGATATTGTTTTTCCATGGTTTCTCATGGTGCTTGATGAGTTTTTCTTCTGCCAGCACATTTAAGATAGCAAACACCTTCTTATTTAGGTAAAGCTTTGTTTACTTTAATTCTAGCAATTCAAGAATTTGGTAATTAGAGGTCTTTCTTTTGTTTTATAGTCAATGTTGCTATAAAACAAGTGTTTGCTTCCTCTTATGTGAGCTGCCTCTGTCTATATTTGAGAATTGTAACTTTTTACCCTCCACCACCTCTGCTAGAGGTGTGGCTAGGACCCTTGTAATCACCATTTTTGCCTTCAGGGTCACTGATGCCTTGCTGCTGACAGTGTCAATGCTGTTGCAGGTTTTACCACCAGGGTCACTATGATTGCAGGTATTTCTACTGTATCTGGGATTTTCTGGGTCAGACACACTTCCACTATGGCAGGGGGAAGGAGAAGATGGAGTGGGAGCTGGGGTAATAGGTACCTCTATTGTGTTTGGGGTGTTAGGTTTGTGCACACTGCTGCCACAGGCAGGGAGGCCACAGTTGCTGTTGCAGGTGCTGCTGAAGCTGTAGGGACTATGGCTGTGGGGTCTTCCACCATGGCTCTCCAGTTCCCTATGACCTTGAGTACTACTGTGGCCAGAAGGCAGAAGGCTGCCTCCACTGCTGTTACCATGTTCTCTGGTGCTGCAGACTCAACCACTATGGTATGGTACTGCAAGCACTGACTCCCCTGTTTCTTAGTTCCACTTCCTCTACATGTTCCCATCCATCCACTTTCGATGTACAGATGTGTGAATTTCTCTGGCATCTTGCTTTTCTGGGTAGATAAACATTTATTGAGTTATAGGTGTTTTAGTAGTTGTACATTGAAGGGGAGAGAAAAAGATCCTTTCAAGCCAAGATGATGTTGATTTCACTATTAATTACATGGTTAAATTTTTTGACATTTAGTGTTATTAACTATATGGTTAGATTAACATCTGTCATATACGGTTTTCTATGTGTCTCAAATAATTTTTGTTCTTTATTGTCTTCTTTTGTAATTAGTGGGCATTTTCTTAGGTAATATTTTAATTCCTTTATTAAATTCAATTATGTTTTAGATTATAATCTTAGTGCCTTAGTGGTTGCTTTAAGGCTTACAGTATAATATCTTAACATTTCAGATTTATACTGACAGTTCCAGTGAAATATGAAAACATCACAATTACAAGCTCTGTTTTCTCCCTATTTTTTGTACTGTTAAAAAAATGAAATGCCTGTAATGTTTATATATGTTACAAACCCAACAATACATTGATATAACAATTTATATAATTTTCATGTATTTAAACAAAAAAGGCAAGCAATGTGTTTGTAGAGTGTGCTATATTAAATTTCGTATTTAGCCTTTTGGGTTTTTTAAAGTTTTTCCTCAGATTTCAGTTACCACGTGGTCTCATTTATTTTCTCCAATATATCTTTGCTCCTAACTTAATATTTTGTGATGTTATTGCCAAACTTATTACATTTCTATAAGTAATAGACCCAGCATAATGATTTTGTTCATATTGTTTTAATAAATTGCTGTCTTAAATCAGTCAAGAGAAGAAATGTACAAATTATTTATTTGGTAATTGTCAACATAATTACATTTTACCATTGTGTTTATTTATTTTTATCTGTGGATTTTACTAACTATCTGCTGTCACTTGTTCTCAGGCTGAGGAACTTACTTAATTATTTCTTATATGGTGGGTCTTTTAGCAAAGAATAATCTTTTTTAGCACAGGGAGATCAGATCAGTGGTTTGTGACCACCTAGAGAGATGGGATAGGGAGGGTGAGAGGCAGGGAGACGCAAGAGGGAAGAGCTATGGGAACATATGTATATGTATAACTTATTCACTTTGTTATAAAGCAGACACTAACACACGATTGTAAAGCAATTATACTCCAATAAAGATGTTAAAAATTAAGTATGTGTTTATTTTACCCTCATTTTTGAAAGTTAGTTTTGATGGATATAAGATTCTTTTTGTTTAACCTCTTTATTGGAGTATAACTATTTTACAATGGTGTGTTAGTTTCTCCTTTACAACAAAGTGAATGAGTTATACATATACATATGTTCCCATATCTCTTCGTCATACAACTAATCTCTTCATGACATTTTTTTTCTTAGGTTCCATATATATGTGATAGCATACGGTATTTGTTTTTCTCCTTCTGACTTACTTCACTCTGTATGACAGACTCCAGGTCTATCCACCTCATTACAAATAACTCAGTTTCATTTCTTTTTATGGCTGAGTAATATTCCATTGTATATATGTGCCACATCTTCTTTAT